>NC_134706.1:33276795-33531795 GCF_043290135.1 Rhipicephalus microplus | reverse complement strand
TGTGTTCCAGGTTTGTCTTGATCGCCAATGATATCGGGCAGCAAAAGCGCGGAGCGATGAAAGCACGTGGAATGCCTTTTTTTTTTCCGCCAGCTGGCATCACGTAGCACGTGCTCTTTTAAGGAGTGGACAGTCGAACAATAAGCCGTCACATTGAAGGCATCAAGTTTGCCAGAGGTTGATGGCTACAGCACACTAAACGTCTTCGATAAATTCGACCGTAATTATTTCAGCATGACGTGACTTATCGTCGGATCTCGTTGTTCATCGTTGCCGCCTCAATATATATCATCATCATTAGCCACCAGTTCAAAATGGCTGGGCGCGATTCTAGCGCCCTGGTTGGGTGTTCATAAAGTGCTCGAACTTTGGACGAATAGCTAATTCGTGAGACAGACAGACAGACAGACAGACGGACGGGCGGACGGACGGACGGACGGACGGACGGACGGACGGACGGACACCAAATTTCTGTGTTCAAGTATCCCAATAAAGACTATAAAGACTACCGTCTTCAAAAATGAAATAGCTCACAGACGAAACAGAAAAGTGAAAGATTCTTCCTCCTCTTTGCAGGTCTCAAAGATGGCGGCACGCAGCTGAAGCTCATCATCGACTACGAAAATGGCGGGCAGGCTCTCTTCAAGCCTATGAGGTAAGGTCTTCCTTGTTTCGATGATGGTATCCGGCTCGAGCTATAGACGTGTCTTAGACTTTCTTTTCTTTTTCATGCGTTAGCTGTCCACGTGCACCCAAACTCTATATATTCAGCCACAGCTTGGCAATCTCACTCATTAGTCGACTCACTCCTACTCAGATCGAGCCGTAAGCTTTGGCAGTGAGCAAGTGCCTAATTAGGGGGGACTTTATTTTTGGCCCTGCGGGATTTCGACAGGGTCGTTCCGTAGAAGTGGCGCGGTCTCTTAGAGCTTCGAGCTTGAGCGTATGCACGAAGGTACACTTGCTGGCTTTGTATCCAAAAAAGTGGAGTGTCGCTTAAAAAAAACATACTAAATTAATTTGCGCTCACTCGTTCTTGCAACACACTCTTCCTTTAATTACTCCCATTAAAAAAGAGAGAATTAATGTGTGAGTTTAACAATATCCTCTCGAACACTTTGAGAAGCAGGGAAATTTCGCTCTTGTATATCCGATGGCCAGCACCATAAATAATTCTAACCTCACAGAACTCCGAGTTTTAAGGGGTGAAGCTGTTTACGCAGGACGTAAAAAACTGTGGTGTGTACAAGTAAGTACAAAAAAAAAATCCGTCATCATCGCGAACGGGTATCTACTCGCCACGGAGGGCACTCGGCTGCTGACCCGCAGGTCGCGGGTTCGAATCACGGCCGCGGTAGCCGCATTTCCGATGGAGGCGAAAATGCTCCAGGTCTGCGTGCATAGATGTGTAGGGAACACATTAAAGAACCCCAGGTGGTTGAAATTTCTGGAGCCCTCCACCTACGGCGTCTCTCATTATCGTATCCCTAACAATAATTATTCCTATTACCATTTGCCGAGACTTTCAGGGTTCTTAAGGAAACGTTTAACACAAAGGCACTATAGTCGAGCTGTGCCTAAAAATTTCCCGTGTTAAGCTGGTATTGTGAGGAAAGCGCTGTTTTTTCTTTGCTACGCGCCATGGCGTGATGTCTGGCCACTTGTAAGATGGCGGATTCTAACTTTACTTTCGTGGCGCGACTTTCCACAGAATTATTTCTTTTAAGTACTCCATCGTTTCGCCGGCTTTTTTTTTGGGGGGGGGGGGGTTGCCATTTTCTGTTCGAAATGCCTTCTTGCTGGGCCTCGTGATGCCAAGTACCTGAAAAAAGGGCTGACAAAACTCGTGCGTGTGGGCGGCAGTTTAGACTTGCTTGATGACAAGAAACCGCCGAGTTTCGGCCAGAACAACAACGACGTAAAATACGGCTTTGAGACTTCTTGCGTCACGTTTCCTTTTTGAGATCCAGACGTCAAAAAATGAGAGAAAAAAAGAAGAAAGGAGTTGCTGTAAACACTTCGAGAGACGGCGTGCGCCCAGTAGTTTTTTTTTCTTCTTTTCCGGTCGTAAAGAAACTTGCCTTTCTGTACTTGATGCACGTTTCTTTCCTTTTTCTTTTGCCAAAAAAAAGTCTTTGCGTAATACTAAGGAACTGCCCTCACGAAAGACTTCTTGGCACATTCTCGCAATTTCAGCTGGAATTCGTTTTTTAAAACTCGGTCTTTCTTTGGACCGTAACTCTCAGACGACGTGTCTTGCGCCTTTTAACAGAGGAGTGAAGAGACTTAAAATCTTTGAATAGGTGTCGCCGAAGCCGACGTTCATTGTCATCGAGAAACACAGGAGAAATGGCGACACCATCGCCCGTCTCACGGCTAAGGCGTCCAACGCGACGGGACTCCTCACACGAGTCGCGTCCCGGAGGGCAGGAATGAGAGAGGAGAGCCTGATCAGGCTCATACAATCCTCCATCATCAGTCACGTCGCGTATGTTGCAGCCTACCACAGATGGCTGCAACACGAACGCAACAAAATCAACGCCATCATCAGAAGAGCGTACAAGGTCGCACTGGGCCTGTTCGAGTCCATGAGTACGAGCCACTTCTTACAACTCGGTATACACAACATGCTCGAGGAAATAGCCGAAGCGCAACGAATTGCTCAACTGGAGCGGCTGTCTACGTCCAAAGCCGGTAGGAAGATACTGGAGGATCCGGGAATAGGATGCCTGAGCGAAGCACAGATTAAGCTCCCCATCCAGAGCGACGACACAGAACGACGACACGGATACAAAAGGACGCGAAGGACACGAGCGCTTCTAAGCCAGACTAGAACCGACCCCATTCCGGAGAACGTGAATCCCGAGTACAATGAGGGAAGAAGGGCGGCGAGGGCAAGGGCTATCATTGACCTGCACGCCAACGACGCGCACGCGGGGTACGCGGACGTGGCGCAATACCAACAGAACGGCATTCGCAGGGGTCGTCATCGAGGCGTCAACCAGCGCAACAACGATGGCAGCGAGCGTGAAAAATTGCAGAGCTGAACAAGCGGAGGAGGTGGCCATCGCCCTGGCCATCGCCGCCACAGCCTGCCACATGGTGCCGAGTGACTCTAGACAGTCTGTGCGAAACTTCGCCAAAGGCCAAACCTGTAGATAGGCCGAGCGTATATTCACTCTAAGCCAAAATTCGGCAAAGTTTGACTAACTGCAGATGTTAAACCAATGAACGAACGGTTCATCCAACAGGAACTAAATGCGTGGCAGTGCGTGACGTGCGCAAACGCCCGACAATGAAGGGACCAACGGGGAGGGCAACTGCGCCGCGATCGCCTCCTGTCGATGCTGCACTGCAATGCTCAGCGTGGTCGGCGATCATGAAAACAAGTTATATAGGCTATACGCCACAGTGAAAGCGAAGCAATATGAAACGAATAGAAGGTGTTATGAGAGGCAAGTAGTACAACACGCAGTCAGTGCACACAACAAGCGCCCTCGCGTTTTCACCATGCCGGCGCGGGCGGGCCGAAACCAAGTGAAAATTGCCGAGCACGGGCAATGCGGATAACTCGCTTCAATGTGCTGAATTAGTTCGAACTACAATGAACACTGACAACGCTAATAAAAGTAAGCTGTTCATCAGCGGTCGTGTGACCACAACTTCAAAGCGATATATAGAAAAAGTAGGCTTCGTACTTAATCGGTATCAAGCTGACTTCCGGTGTGACTGCATTGCCGGCACAAGCGAAGGAAACGTCGCGTACAAATTCACAGAAAATGTAGCTCAGGCAAACTTATGTCTTTTTCTCCATGCGACAATCGTTATCAAAAATCCAGCGTGTAGGCGATCGCGGATACGTCTAATCGTGCGGCCGGCGGTAAACAGGGAGCGACATACCAGCACGATGGAAGAACCGTGCCTGCGAATGGTCTCGTCGCTGTAAGTATAAAGATATCTACATCACCCGGTAAGACACCGCGAACATGGGACACTTACTTATTGTTCATTTGTGACAATAAAGTAACGACGACGAAAATTCCACGCGAGCCGCATGTTGCGATCACCGGTGGTCGTTTAGCCGTACTCGTAGTAAGCCTAGCGACGCCGTCGGCAGGCCGACACGGTATGGCATCGGCGGGGTGCCTGGCTGCTTCGCCGGCTTTCCCGCATAAGCGCCGCTGCTATGTTTGTGTTTGCGGACTCGCGCGCCAGCACTGCGAACGCTGGTTCAGTCGACATGATCGAATGCCAGCTGATAATTCGTAGTCTTGGGCTGGAGGCATGTTGAAGATTAGATGGATCCATATTAAAAGATCGGTGCGCATCAGAGCTATGAATTAGCCCATGTAAATTTTCGCGTTATTGTATCAATGTTTATTGTTTTTTAAGCCGAGTAAAAGTCGCCCACTGGCACTAGATAGGAGGTCGAAATACTGTGCTATATATACCCGATAGTCTGTTCTCGTAGTATAGCGCGGGCAGTCAGTGTTTGCGGTGTTTTACTTTGAAATAATAGTGCGTATGTATATATATATGTGTGTGTGTGCTGCATGAATAACACGCTATGTTTCTCAATGCTGATTAAATTGGAATAATCATAAAATATACTGCACACACGCAGTGTCGCTATTTTTTTGCCATTGGTCCAGACGGTTCAACTGTTAGTCCCACTGGAGCATTCTACTGCGACCAACGTTTAAACCAAGTGGAGTAAGTGCTTGGGGTAACAGTTGAACCCTTGCAGTTACTCCCGCAGTTAGTCCGAAATTGGTTCAAAATCTGTGGCAGCGCATTTAAACCCCTAAAGGACCAATGGCATACCCCACTTTAGTCCTTTTCGGCTTAGAGTGTTGCGTGCGGCCAAACTTCAAGACAGAAAAATAAGAATGAAGTGGTTCCCGGCGCACGTGGCCGACGCGTCGGAACGCAATGACAACCACAACCAGACGGCTCACGCAGCGGCGCGAGCGCTGACCAACCGCGCCCTGGTGACAGACCGTCCAACCTGGTTCGAAGCCAAGGACCGCATGACGGACTAACACGACATCACGAAAACCTTCCGCATGGCTTGCAGGACTTTCCCATTCCCGCACCAGCGGCTGGGTCGAGCGGAGGCGGTACTACTGAGACAGCTCCAGACCTATTCACTACCGAGTCCGGCACTGATGCAACGCATGTACCCCGAGACATACCCGGCTGACAAGTGCGAGGTCTTCCGGAGGGAGACGGCAGATCACACGCACATCTTGTAAGGCTGATTCAAGCACCTAGAGGAAGCAAGATCAAGAACAATCCCCGTCACGGCTCGATGTGGCCGCGAAGAGCTACGACTGGGAAGAACAGTTCTGGGCCGTTCAGCAGGTCCTCGGGGCGCTCGAAAGACAAGGACTCAGCGAGCCGGCAACGGCGAGCGGAGACTTTCGCTGAGTAACGGCAACACCGAGGACGGCGTAAGCCCCCGTCGGGACGCGCGAGTGCCCAACTGCAGGCACAAATAAAGTTTATCCAATCCAATCCAATCTACAAGTGGTCTATAGGCTTCTTGAAGTCAACATTTTCTGCCTTGAACAAGGCAAGACCATTAACCGAAACGTCGGCTACAGCTACAGCCCCGATCTTCTGAATTCGGCAGAGGCGTGTATATAAATTTTCCAGAGAAAAAATGGGGGTGGGGGGTGGTGGGGGGGAGGAGGCGTGGTTTTGGGTTTACAACTTTCAAGTTAATTTGCTGAAAATTTCAATGTTCGTCGCCGCAGGGTTTTTTCCAGTAGTGTGCAGCGCGTTTAGAACAAAATGCAGCCGGCAAGGTGTGTTAGGCTTGTATACGTAGAACTTTTGTTGCGGGTGAAAGGGGGGGGGGGGGCTTCTTTAATCTGAAGGGGGTGGCCGGGCAGGCAGGTGGTCATTTTGCGCTTAGTATGCCACAGCGAAACTATACTACGGGGGGGGGGGGGGGGGTTCGATGTGCCACACCGATGTGCCACACATGAATATGCCTCGGAGATGTGTAGAGTGGTTGAAGCTTTGTGTATTTGGATAGGAGTATAGAATAATGTCTTGTGTCTCACTCTGGTACACATACAGCTTCAGAAGTCCGGAGCAGAGATGCGAACGGCGGGAAAAAAACGATAAAACTGCGGAAATAAGCTGTTTTTCTTCTTCGTTTTTTTTTTGGCACAGTTGAAAAAATTGGCGAAAATTTGCGCGTGCAAAACGTACAGAAATATGGCTTCGGTAATACCCAGCGTTGAACTCGAAACCAAAACGTCGCACGTGAGACCAAAACACCAAATGACGGCTGACCAATCGCCATCGACATCACTTGAAGTCAGCTTTGTTGTTTGGGTCTGGTGATGTTGGAAGCGGTTTTCGATGCTTTTCGTACACGTTATTGTTCAGTTCTAGGGGCGAAGCTCCTTACGCCGTGGGCTGTTCGTCCCGTGTTTGTAGTAGTAGCCACCTCTAGTTTAGTCCTTATAATGTCCGCTGGATGGCGGTACTTGTATATGATGAATGAATGATGAAAAGATGTGATAATGACAGTACTTGGAGTGTTCACTAGATGAACGGGCGGACAGACAGACATACGTAAAGACAGACGTACAGATGGACGTACAGACAGGCGTACAGATGGACGTACAGACAGACGTATGGACGGTCGCACGGATGGATGGTTGCACGGGCGGACTGATGGATGCTTCGCCCTCCTCATCGTCATTCACTCCGCACGTTAAAGAACCCCAGGTGGTCGAAATTTCCGGAGCCCTCCACTACGGAGTCTCTCATAATCATATGGTGGTTTTGGGACGTTAAACCACATATATCAATCAATCAATCATCAATCGTCATTCACGCCGTGGATATGCTGTGATATTTTTTTTAATTCCCTCGTACATTTCTTCGACCTGTGACGAAAGCCCGCTTGTAAAGCCGTGTGCAAGCAGATTCTGCAATGGTTGGGTCAATTCACGACGTGCGCACGCACTGCACGATTGGGGACACCGTTGGCGGGAAACGGGGACTCGCTTTCAGTAAGCACTGCAACAGCAGTTGGACTTTTCCCAACGGAACATCTTAACATGATGGAGAAAGCTACAGATGAAGCCAGTGAGACCGACTCTGAATAAGAGCTCTGAACTTCATCTTTTTATCATTTCGATCGATATTTCCGCAGTCGAAACCACGACGAAATTGACATTTCTTGGTTTTTATTCTAACTGCCGGAAGAATTCTAGGAAGCCGCGCCCATTCACAGAGAGCCGAATCAGTTAGCGGTGATGCTTCTCGCCTGCCATCGATCTGTTAAATGCCGTATTCGTTTGTGAAAAGAAAGCGTTTCGTTTCTTTTATTAACATGATGAAAGTGATTGCTTTTGACACTTGGCAAAAAAAACTATAACCATATGACAATAAACTACTGCCATATGCTAAAAAAATTGTTATTTTGTATTTTTTCAACAATTGTGAAAAAAACGTGAAAAAAAGAGGTTTTTTTTTGTATTACTCGAAATTTCCGGAAATTTTTCATCTATAGTCCGGAAAGACCCCTTCGGATGACCGAAGTGCGGCAGCCCATCGCCGCCGCGACTGATGAAATAGCCCGGCCCGTGCACTCGACAATCGGAAGGCCGGGGTCCACCGCGGCTCCCTACCTCATGGCGTCAGTCTGTAGTGCGCGCCCACTGTAGTTTAGTTTAGTTAGTTTAGATTTTACCACGTACGGTTGTACAGTAAGTGGCTGGGACAGATGAACTAAAGCTGTATAAAACAGCTTGACAAAGCCTGATATCCCCATGGTAACTGTAGCAACAATGCGGCAAAAGCAATGTAAACACGGGAACGCTTAAACCAGCAATGCATATGCTTTGCATCGGAAGAAAAAAGTTATACAAACTTATAGAAACCAGAAACTCACATGCTACCCATCGAAAGAAAGAAGTATACAAACAAAAAAATAATACTACACGCATACTAATAAAGCGTATATAAAATAGAAATACTAGAAAGTGTACGAACATTTTCACCATGAATTCCTAATTTATTTAGTGTATTCGGCAAGCAATAACGCAACGTCTGAAAACCATAATTTCTACGCGGTCTCGGCACATGCGAATGTTCAGAGTGTCGGTTTAGACGCGTCGAAGGATTTATTTGCAGGTTAGCTAAACTGCGTATATAGGAGCTATACCTTTTATGGTATCAGATCTAAAAGAGATTGCCAAAGAACATTCGTAGAGCTGGTTTAATTTGATTATTTGTAGTCCTGCGTGCATTTCGTCTCCAAGAAAATACGAACGCTGCGGCCAAGTGCTGTATAAAAGCTATAGCCGGTATGGTCTCTTGCATCGTGTCAACCGAAGCCACATCGCCGTTCATTCCCTTCTTTTCAATTACCACGCTTCTCAGCACGACGCGGAGTCTCCTCTGACAGGTGCGCTGCAGTTTCGGCAGCGTATATAATTGACGCGCCACCTTCGACGCTTTGTCTTTCGGACTCGCTTCGCAGTCCCGTGCTTTCAAAAAGTCGTGATCCCGCGAGTGCGAAAGACATTCGAACACACTTCTATACAGTCGTCCGTACCTAAATCAGCTCAACAGACGGTTGCACGATGCAAATGAGACCCGCATGACGAGGTGCGGTCGTCGTTGTTTTAGTCGTCGTCGCTGGTTGTCGTCGTGAACCTCGTTATTGTTCTTGTTACTGCCGACACCGTTGTTGATGCTCGCGTCGTTCCTGTACAGTTCAACCACAAAAGCTTACGGACTGCGTGGCGAAGAGCCTCGTCGTGACATTTCTGCTACGACAAGGGCGTAGCCAGAGGGTGGCACACCGGGGGCACGTGCCACCCCCCCCCCAACTTTCGAAATTTTTTTTCGCCATAGCATAGATAGCGAAGTTTGCCATTTAAGGGGGTGTCCCTCCTTAAATCAAGGTGGCGCCTCTCCGAAAAAAAAATGGCAGCATATCCACGGAGTGAATGATGGGGAGTGGGGCGAAGCATTCGTCCGTCCATTCGTTCTTGCTTCCGTCCGTTCCTGCGTTCGTCTGTGTAACCGTCCATGCCTCCATCCACCCGTCTGTGCGTGCGTCTGTTCGTGCGTCCGTCCCTGCGTTCGTCCATGCATCCACGCCTGCGTCCGTTCATGCGTCCATCCACGCATCTGTCTGTGTGTCCGTTCGTCCATCTATTCAGCACTCCAAGTACCACCATCTCGCATTTTTCCATCATATATTCTCCATATAGAAGCACCGCCATCCAGCGGACATTTCAAGGACTAAACGGGCGGTGGCACATGCACACTATCTTACGGCTTGCGCTTTGGGTTTACTTCCCACCTTTAACTACCTCGAGTTCATGGTATATACTGGTTCACTGTATTCATGGCTATGCGGCCCAACGCTCGCTAAACCTTTCTAAAACCAAGGTGGTTACACCCAGCGAGTATAACGTAGCAACCCTTTCTTGTGAGATCGTGCTCAATGTACATGCCAATAGCTGCTAATGGGGATCGCAGCGTGCGCGTTACCTAAAGGCCGAATGCTCCTGTCTCTCATTCCCCATTAGCAGCCATTAACATGTGCATTGAGCACTATCTTTTATTGTTCAACAACGCACAGAAGAAATCTCTCACCGGAACCACCTTGGAGGTCAAAATCGTAAGGACCGCTACTTCGGGTATGTGCCAGTGTTGCTTACGTACTACGAGGGACGCACAAGCCACGCCATAAGGAGCTTCGCCCCTAAAAAATTCTGGCTATGCGCCTGGTCAGTGGCGATCGACAGCACCACTATGCTGAATTAGGACGCATCCCTCCCTTAATCGACGGCCTGTCGTCTCGCTCAGCTCGTATATCTCGCATGCACCTTCCACTTTTTTGCGATGCGCGCTCTTCGACAGCCGTGGCTATGTGCTTCTGTCTCAAGAGAGGTGTATTGTCATGCCTGCTACGAGTTACAAACTTTCCCACGAAGTGATACCAGCGCCTCCTCTATTCGACGGAAGGCGTTGGTGATACCTACCGTACGGCGCGTCGTTCGAAGCGCGCCTTGGTAGCTTTCATTCTGCCGTCATAGTAAAGGTGTGCCACTCATACATCAGATAAGCGCTCATCTGAAAACAAAGAACTAAAGCGATGTTCTGCGTGGCCGTATAAAATTGGTGTGCCAATGAATAGCAAGAAGACCCGTTTCCGGCCTGACGCTGTGGTCTGCGGGTGGTGGTGGTGGTGGTAAAAAACATTTATTTCAGAAAAAGTCTACTAGAGAGTGCCGACGTGGCCCATCGGCGTGCTAGAGTGGCAAGACCCTATTCCGGGACGCCAGTAAAGCTGGAAGCTGCCCGTGCGCGCTCCACCAAGGAGCGTTGTGCAGCCAAGGTAGAGCAGCCGAGCAGGTGCTCCTCCCAAGCCTCTCTAGTTGGAATAGGGAAAGGGGATGAGAAAGGGGCGGGATTAACTGGGCATGATGCTACGACGTGATATGTGTCGGCGAGGACATGACAGATCGAGCAGGTGCCATTGATTTCCGGCAAAAAGTGCCTGGCGACCGCCTGACTGATAAAGGTGTTCGTCTGCAGGCGGCGTAGCAGTCGTTCGTCCGCTTTCTCCAAACCGCGTGCGGGGTCCGGGTAGAGGCGGCGCGAAGCCCGGTAATAAGCCAAAATTTCGCGAAAGCGCGTCAGGTTGGTATTGCCAGATTCCGTCTTGGGACATGGAGGGGCAACGGCCCGGACAGGAGAAGCGCGGGCAGCGGCATTTGCCGCCTCGTTGCCGAGCAGGCCCAAGTGACCTGGGGTCCAGACTATACGAATGGGATGAGGGTTAAAGCGCCAAGAGGCTGCCTGTAGTAGGCTAGCCGCCAGCGGGGCAATTGAACCCTGAAGGTACTGAGAACAGGCCGAGCGCGAGTCCGTCAGGATGGTGCGTGAGGCAGGGTGAGAGGCGGCCAAAGCTATGGCAACCTCTTCAGCGTGCGTTACTGTGTCTGCTCGAAAGGAGAGGCCATCTACGTGTTTGCCCTCTGTAATCACGGCAGCCGTGAAGTGACCCGAGGGGGAGGGACCCGAGACGTCCACGTAGAAAACACCAGGACGATCGGAGTGTCGCGTATGAAGGGCCGCGGCGCGTGCTAGTCTACGGCCAGGATGGAGGTCGGGGTTCATATTACGGGGTAGAGGTTCCACCCATAGCTTTTGACGCCAGAGCTCTGGTACCGGCTGCAGAGGGTCTTGGTCAGATATCGGGTTAAGGCCAAGTCTGTGTAGCAGACGGCGCCCTGAAGGCGTCTGCGACAGTCGATTGATTTGGTTAACGCGATGAGCTTCGCGCATCTCTGCAAAAGTGTTGTGTACCCCCAGAGCCGCGAATCGGCTGTTGGAAGTTGCGATAGGTAGGTCAAGAGCGCCTTTGTATACTGAACGAAGAAGGACGTCCAGCTGGTGCTCGTGTCGACGACGCAGGCGAAGGTAAGGCAAGGCGTAGAGGACGCGACTGGTCACAAACGCGTGGGCCAATCGGATAGACTGAGACCCGTGGAGGCCGCCGCGCTTGGTAGAAACTCGCCGTATCATGCGGCTCACCTGTTCGCTGGTGCGTCTGAGGCCTGCTATTGTGCCCTTTGGATCCAAGGACGATGTGAGGTGAAGGCCAAGAACCCGAATATTTTGCACTGACGGGACGGGCCCGGACGGAAGAAAAATTTGAGGCGGCGGTAGCGGAGAGACTGAAAGAAGAGCCGATTTAGCTGGAGAGCACTCCAGGCCGCATGAACCTGCGTAGGTGTCCACCAGAAGGGCAGCCTTTTGCAGGCGTTCTTCGATTTGCGCTAAGGAGCCGGTGTTAATCCAGATTGTGATATCGTCCGCATATATAGTGCGTGTTGTATTCCCTCGACCTTGCTTAGAAGAGAGGGGAGGTTCATCATCGCCAGGTTAAAAAGCAGAGGAGACAGGACTGCCCCTTGAGGTGTAACCCGCGTGCCTAATAAGTACGGGCCGTGTTCGGTAGAATTAAGGCGAATGAAGACGGTGCGATGTGATAGAAAGGCGCGAATGTAGTTGAAAGTCTTCTGCCCGCAGTTTGTGGTAGACAGGTGAGTTAGTATAGTGCTGTGTTTGACGTTGTCGAACGCCCCGCGGAGATCGAGAGCGAGCACGGCTTTATCGTTATGGCGCATAGTAGTCGGCTCTATAATATCGTGTTGAAGCTGGAGCAGGACGTCCTGCGCTGACAGATGCGGGCGAAAGCCAAACATCGTGTCGGCAAAGGTCCTCCTGGCCTCCAAGTAGGCGGAAAGGCGTTCGCGAACCATGGTTTCCATGAGTTTGCCTGCGCAAGACGTAAGTGAGATGGGTATCAGTGCCTCAATAATAACGGACCTTGCCTATTTGGGAATGAATGTCACGACCGATGTGGTCCATTCCGTTGGAAGTGGAGAGCCGTCCCATATCGAATTTATAAGGTGGAGTAGCGAGAGGTGTGCTTGGTCGGGAAGATTTGCCAGGAGCGATACTGTGATTCCGTCGCGTCGAGGGGCCGTGCCCCGTCGCATTTTCGTGAGTGCAAATCGTAAATCAGAAAGCGTGTATGGGGCGTCGAGGTCGGTGTTAGGGGCGCCGGAATACGTATATGCTGGGCCTGTGGGATCAATTGTGCGGCAGATGTAGCGGTCACAAAGTTCTCGCGCGAGTTCATCTGTAGTGCCCTAAAAGGCATGCAGAACACGGTGGAGCTGGCGTTGCGTTTCTCCCCTGGTGGTGGAGGGATCGAGAAGGCTTCTAAAGAGTCGCCACGCACTCTTAGAGCTCATCTGGTTTGCAGCCTTCGAACAGGTGTCTGCCCAGTTAGCATCGGAAAGTTGTGCAGAGTATGCGGCCGCCTCTGCAGTGAGCGCCTCAATGCGAGCGCGAAGTTTCCGATTAAGTTTGTTGCGTTTCCAGCGCCTTAAGAGCCCGCGGCGAGCGTGCCAAAGATGTAGGAGGTGTGGATCAATTGCAGGAGTCAAATTAGAGGTTGCAAGGGTGCGAGTGTTCGCTTGTTTCAAATGGAGGGCGTATGATGCCCACGCTGCATATTCGGTCGAGGAGAGGACGGCGGGGAATGGTTGCATTCTGAACTGAGTCCAATCGGTGAGACGGGCTTGGCCCCAGTGTTGGCGCATTTTCTGCCGCGGTGTGAACGAAATGCGGAGTAAAAAGTGATCGCTGCCTAGGGTTTCGCCTAAATTTTCCCATGTAGCATCGCGGATGTGACGGGTGAGGGAGAGGTCGGGGCATGTGTCTCGCGTGACCGAGTTGCCGGAACGTGTGGGTTGTGCCGGATCGGTAAGAAGCGTCAGGCTCAGCGAGGAAATGAGCTCCTTGAGCTCTCTGCCCCGGGCCTTCTCGTAGTGGTAACCCCAGTGAGGGCTGGGGGAATTAAAGTCCCCGACAATCACCAGTGGTTGTCGGGCCGCTATACGCAGCGCCCGATGGAATGGTCTGCGGTAGACGGCGCGGACGAGCAGTTTGGCGCGCGCTTACGTGGTCCGTATATACTTTTTTTGCAGGTGCACCCGAACCTCTTACTGTCAGGCGTCTCGTTAGTCATCGTGACCGTTGTTTTCTTCGTTTTGTCGTTGTCGTCCACTTGTCGGCGTAATTTATGCGGTTGACTCGCTCATTATCTTCATGTCGTTTACTTCTTTGCCGTTTCGTTCTTGACTCTCCTGACTCTTTTTGTCATCATACCAGAGTACGTCTCTGTCAAACGACCTTCAAAGGGCCCTTTACGTACTTTATTATTTCAGTGACGCACAGTCAATAACTAACTAGCAACGTTCTGCGTTTCTATCTAGCCCCGCCGCGGTGGTCTAGTGGCTATAGGTTGCTCGGCTGCTGACACGCAGGTCGCGGCATCGAATCCCGGCGGCTGCATTTTAGAGGGGGGCGAACATGTTGTAGGCCCGTTACTCAGATTTGGATGCACGTTAAAGAAACCCAGGTGGTCGAAATTTCCGGAGTCCTCCACTACGGCGTCTTTCATAAACACATAGTGGTTTTGGGACGTTAAACTTCGCGTATCAACCAATCATGTCTGTCTGTCTGTCTGTCTGTCTGTCTGTCTGTCTGTCTGTCTGTCTGTCTGTCTGTCTGTCTATCTATCTATCTATCTATCTATCTATCTATCTATCTATCTATCTATCTATCTATCTATCTATCTATCTATCTATGTTGTTTTTTGTGTGCATTTGTTTGTGTGTGTCAATGGGGGGGGGAGGGGGAGAGGTGTTCGTTATTCGATACAGGACTCGCACTGCTTGGTGCCTACTCCTGCACCTCTTCACTGAATAAGATTCTCGGCGTCGCTTTTCTGTAATCTGCATACCACGCCGAGAAGTGAAGAAAGAAAGAAAGAAAGAAAGAAAGAAAGAAAGAAAGAAAGAAAGAAAGAAAGAAAGAAAGAAAGAAAGAAAGAAAAAAAGAAAGAAAGAAAGAAAGAAAGAAAGAAAGAAAGATGTAAGGCTGTTCGGGCCTTTGTCTTGACCAGAACACCGACTAGCGAATGCGCGCAACGGTTTGATCATTATGCGCGTCGGATCCTTGTGCGAGCGATTAAACACGTGCACTAGGAAACCGGTCTCGCGGTCGCGATGAATGGCTTCATTGTTTCAATCTTCCTCAAACCTTGGCTTTCGGCTGCGGTCAGGGTGCACCGCGTGAATTTGCTCTACACTTCAAGCGGGTAAAGATTTCGCTCGAAACGACGTCTGAAGTAAAGCGGCGTCTTAAACGTCCTCGCATATTATTAAGCGGGGAGACTTAGATGCCTCGTCAAACGCGAGAATTGACCGCTGGCGTCGTCAGCCGAAGTGACGCGAAAAATCATTACTACGTGACGATGTCGCCATATGGCGTCACATATTGCCCGAATCGATGTCGTAATCGTGGCCTATTTTTTTTTTAGCGCAAGAACTTCCGAACGAACGTAAAGAATTACCCCCGTATTCTAGAACGCCCCTTCACTCAACGCTTCACCTTCACTTGAGAAAGCCCCGCCGCGGTGGTCTAGTGGCTAAGGTGCTCGGCTGCTGACCCGCAGGTCGCGGGTTCGAATCCCGGCTGCGGCGGCTGCATTTGCGATGTAGGCGGAAATGTTGTAGGCCCGTGTGCTCAGATTTGGGTGCACGTTAAAGAATCCCAGGTGGTCGAAATTTCCGGAGCCCTCCACTACGGCGTCTCTCATAATCATATGTGGTTTTGGGACGTTGAACCCCACATATCATCATTCACTTGAGAAAGCCGATGGAAGCGCCATCTTGAGGCAGGGCAGGTCACTGCATATCAGTGATAATTTGCTGCTATTCTTCAGTAGCCCAGCGCCATTTTCAGCTGAGTAGCGGCGCAGTTCTCGACTCTGTCGAGTGATGGGTGAAAGTCGAGTCGAGGAGCGTTTGTGAATGCGGGCATTAGTCCTCACGAAAGAAGACATGGTCGTTTGGTCGAGAGAATGCCGATCACGGAGGACTTACGCAGAAGGACGCTCCAGCCTCCTCTTTCTGCGGAGCGAACATCGCGCGTTTCCGACCGAGGTCGTCTGCGCGCGCGCTTATCTAGTGAGCGAACATCAGCGCGCGGCTCCTACCCCCCCCCCACCCTCAGAAGGCGGGAGCTTCTACGTATTGCCTTATCAACACGAAAAAAGTGGTGCCAAGAGTGTACCTGGAGCGGCCGTCCACATATAGATGCGATCTACCCATAACAAACTGTCACCAGCAGCGACACACGACGTATAGCCCTTAGTACCAGCATGCACTGACCACGGCAGGCGCTTCTCATCAACGCCGTGACTACACACGATCGAGCCTTGTTGTGGTAATCTACTGTGGCCGCGCCGCAGGAATCTTGGTTACTTAGCAAGTGCATGTTCACTACAATTATTATTGCTCCTAAAAATTTTGCTCGTAAAGCATTCGAATATATTTTGCTATCGCATTCATTGCTTCGCCCTTTTGGAGAAACTCTGACTTCATTTTTTGCTGTTCTTTTGGTAAAACTGCGTGTGCAGTCACTTAGCCGTGTGAACACGCGTACGCAGCCCATAGAACGCACCTCACCTGTGAAATATGACGGCGCCACAGCTGCTGTCGTGGCTTTGAATAGTCAAGTAACCCTGCGCGAAAGTGTCGTAAATCACGTGGTTTCCGAGTCGTGATCCTGTCCTGGAGGTCGTACGTCGTCTGACGTATGTATACTTGCCGTTTCATTTTTCACTCTCGGCATCGCACTCGTAGGTGAGCTACGTAGCAATATTTTCTGCGGAGAGGGCGAGCAGCTCCTTTCCGAACTGTGGCCCGGTATAGTAGAAAGGCTGATGAGGGATTATGTCGATGTTTTGCCAATGCATTTTCGGGAAGTCACGCATACTCACCGCAGCGATGGGCCGTGGTCACGTGGTAGTTGAGCGCTCCTATCGGTCGGCTCGCTTTGATGGCGAACGTCTGCTGTGGGGCCCGATTCTTGTAGAAAAAGGAAGTTGGAATGCTTAGGAGGGAGCGTTTCTCAATGTCGTTGAAGCTTACTGCGTGAACCCAACACGTGACCGGTTAGCTCGTGTTCTTGAACTTTCTCTGGAGGCGGCCGGAGCTACGCGGAACAAGTGTGACTAAAATGGCTTACGTTCGTGTAAATATTGGTACGAGGCAGCAAGCCTGAAAGTCTCGGGGAATCTCACTTTTTTTGCGAGATCCCGACGCAGAATGTCGCCTCCTGGACCAACATGCACTGCTGGCTTCTCGGGGCGTCCAATGAAGGTCGGCTGCGTGATGCGATGCTTTCTCCTGCATCTTTCTTCCTACATGATTATCCTGCGCAACCGTAAATGAATGAAATGAACTGAGAGGTAGCATCACGTGACAATATTTAAGCCTCGAATCACAAAAGTGCTAAGAAACAGGCCCGGAAATCACGTGACAGGCGAGCTCTGCTGCTATTGGTTGTATCGTTTTGGATGCGTCTGCTGCAGTGCTGCGGCGTTGCAAGCGTTGAGAAGAAAAAATAAAAAAGGGGGGGGGGGAGCTAGGAGGGTGTACTACGGGACAACCTTAAAGCCGAGCAAAAAAAAAGTTATAATAATTGTAAAGAGGGGCATGCTGGGAATACTAGCGGAAGCAAGGAGCGCGAGGAGGAATCAGCTCCCGGGGAGGCTCTGTTCGTTTTTGCTGTTCCTGAGATTCTCGGTGCGACTAATCTCGATGGGTGAGCCGTGAATCACACAGTTCCCTCATTAACAAACCAATTATATTAATTAAGGAATATGTTCGATGATGAGTCACATATAGTTTCAACTCATTTATTATATAAACTAACGAATTTCAGAAAAGAGAGGATGACATGAGAACGCTCGGTGTAAGCGTTCGTCAATTATTTTCTTTTACCGTGAGTCCAGAAAAGAAACAAAATAAAATAAAGAGAAACAGGGCAAGCTGCGAAATATGCTATAAGCACGAGATGGTAAACGGCTTCAGACCTGGCTGGATTGTGGACACTGAATGCGTTCTCTCATAAGCTTTCTTTTTACCTGTGTTACTGCTTAAGCTCGCATTCCGCCATTTGGCGTTAACAAAGAGTATGATCATCACGAATCTTCGTAATCAGTATCATCATCATAATCTGTGCGCATCAAAGAACACCAGATGGTCAAAATTTCCGGAGTCCTGCACTACGGCGTCTCTCAAACTCATATCTTGCATGATTTCGGCACGTAAAGAAACTATATATTATATTTTTTTTTCTTCCATGGCTTTTCGTGTCTGGTATGCAGGTATGTATGTGCCACAGGTGATTGGCACTTAGTATGTACCCAGAACGACTAGAACACGCAAGCGTCATTTTAACGCGTGAGCGTTAACAAAAACCTGACATCGGCAGCGTTGACCCCACGAATACAAAGAATAAATGTTAGGGTCCCAGCAGAAATCGAACCCAGCATTCTGCGTGACAATCAAGAATTCTACCACAAAACCTTGCCAGGACTCGGAACTACTTTTCAAATAGGCTCTAATGTCCGTGAAACGCCACTTGTGGTCGCACTGCTGGCTACCTAATGTTATAAACATCACATATGTACTCCTATAATACAGCCGTCACTTCGGGTTAACGTCCATTGTAGTTAGATGCCATCAGTTGAAGTTCATTTATGTAGCTGTTCCCAGGGTTGCCATCCTCGCGAGCACCAGCGCTTCATATCGGCTTATCGCTTCTGTTGTTGGTAATACTCGTGTTCCTGTTGGTATCTTTGCGAAAGTGCAAACAACTGGTTTGCATTTACTGACTTGTTATATATAAACATCTGCAACTGTTCAACATACGTATGTGCGTACAACATTTGTACTTATACTTAACTTCATTTGACAACATTTCTCGATAAAAATGTTTCAACACGGTCACCTTCTCTCCGCTTTCTTCGCATAACGTTAATTTCCGAGGTATACGTGGGATATGCCGAATTTTTCCCTAACCACTTGCTCTGAATGTTTGAAACTGGGACAGCTTAATGTACTCTCATAGCAGAGTACGTAGTACTCCAAATAGTTTAGCATTTTCTTAAACACATAGCTGTAAGAAGGGGGACACTCACGAAGGCACAAGGAAAAAAAATGGATGCACGCTCCGCAGCAAAGGACGTCGAAAAAGAATAATCTTGTCACGAGGTGCTGCGTGAAATGTGGCGCCATCTAGGAGTAATGTGGCGCCATCTAGGAGTGTGGCGCCATCTAGGAGTAACGCGGAGCCACTGATAGTGGCAACACAGTACACTATAGTTCGGAAGCCTTGGTGTGTACGCCACCTCTGGAAACGGCGCGCTTAAGTAGGCTCCCTAGACAGGCACAGAACTTTATTGAGGTCCTCAGGAACACTACCTCAAGGAGGTAGAGCAGCGGGCCACTCCCACGTGGGAACGGGTATAGGCCGAGCCTCACCGCCGCATCGTGGGCCCTCTGGACAGCCCAGAGTTGGTGTGCAAGTTCTGAGCTCCTGAGCGCAGAGCTCCATCCCTCTTCGGCCATGTGCCGAGAATCGCGTGATGAGGGTCACTGCCAGAGCATATGTTCTAACGTGGATACGGCGCCACAATCTGGGCATGCTGGATTAATGCTTTCAATAAACTGGCTGTGGGAACGAAGACTGGGGTACGACCTGGTTTGAAGCATGCGGAGGGTAGATGCCTGGGCCCTACAAAATTGCATATGAGAAAGGGGGAAAATCCCATTGTCCAGCTCATAATGTTTGGTTACCTCGTTGAAAGTGAGGAGAACATCTCTAAAGACCATTAGGTTGGGTCCCGCAGGCTGCTTAGCACGGCGAGTAAGTTCGCGTGCTCGGGCGTGGGTGATCTCGTTTAGGTTTGCCATGGAGGCCAGATGTGATCCGAGGTGAGCCGGAAACCAAATTATGGCATGTTCTGAAATATCGCTATTACCTAAGGCTCCCTAGTTTCAGTTTCGAAACCCCCTGAATTGTTTAGCGAAACGTAGGATACACCCGTTTTGTTCGTAGCGTCCCATTGTCAGCGGGATGTAATAAGCCGTTCGGTCTTTAAAACTACGTATCGACGCATTTTCTAACTAAAAGTTCACACTGCCTAGCAGATGTTTTCATTGTTGCAGCTGAAATAGTTGTAATATCTACTTTTTGATTGACAATGTTCACAAGTATGAACGCAGCCACTAGATCAAGATAGGCGGACGTTGAGCAAGTGGTTAAAGCAAAGCGTTAGAAAGCGGTCGTAGAGTCGTTTCTCAAACACCTTTAGACACACAGGTATCGTTGAACAGCTGCTACGGGACGGCTTTATGCTCTCCCATAGTAGAGTACCTAGTACTCTAAATCGTTAACTACTTTCTCTAAACACACATGTATGATTTTTTTTTTTTCGTTGACGTATCCCAAGAAAGACTATCATCATTGAAAAGACGGCTTTCGTCTCGAGCGCTTTGAGTCGCTTGGCGCGAACGGATAATTGCACGCTGTGAGTATCGAAGTTCAGTCGTGTAGGACGCGTTCGATAATTTCCGTTCAGCACGGGCGTGAACGGGTCTTTTTCAACTCGCGGTGCCAGCTGCGTCGTATATACATGAACTCCTCGGCTCTTATGCGCCATAGGCGCGTCATCTTGCGGACCTATAATGCGAGCGAGTTATCCCGAAACTGTCGCGCGCCTTGATAAAGACCGAACGCGGTTCTCGAAGCTAGTTTCGTACGAATGCGCGCGCTTTTCTTTCTTTCTTTTTTGATGTCCGTCTAGTCGTGAGCGTCTCCGAGAAATGGGCGCGCAAACGAATTCGAAGTCGTAAAATATGCTGGAGCGCAGCGCGTCGATATAGAGTATGTGATGCGGTACCGAGCGTACAGGCTGTCAACTGGTGGTGCGGTTGTATCATATATGAAATGAACGGCTGGCGTCTCATCACGCTGGCGATGCGAGTAACGACTGAGCAATCGCGCGAGTTTTTTTTTTTTTTTTTTTTTTTCTGGTTTCGTCTCGTGCCGCGTTCTCGCGCGCACAGTCCGCACGATATCGTTCCACGCGTGTAGACCCACATGTACCACGTGCGGGCAATCTTTTGAGGAGGAAGGCCGGCGTTGCAAGGAGCCGATGTGACGGGGAACAGAAGGCTCTCAGCAGAGGCGGGCGGGGGGGGGGGGGGGTGAGGGCGGACTATGTAGGCAGGGAGAAAACAATAGGGCAAACTCGCAATAATGTACGCAACTGGGACAAAAATCGTGTTTTTCGTACTACAGAAATCGTGAAAAATGAAAGAGCAATCACGTATTTTTAGTACCGAAAGAGCCCCCCGCCGCGGTGGCTAAGGTACTCGGCTGCCGACCGCAGGTCGCGGGTTCGTATCCCGGCTGCGGCGGCTGCATTTCCGAAGCCGGAAATGTTGTAAGCCCATGTGCCCAGATTCGGGCCCGGTGGTCGAAATTTCCGGAGCCCTCTACTATGGCGTCTCTCATAATCATATGGCGGTTTTGGGACATTAAACCACACATATCAATCAATCAATCAATCAATCAATCAATACCGAAAGAGCTTCTTTATATTCAATATATGGGCAGTTACAGTCGAGACGGAAAGTGACAAGGGCAGGGAAAGAGGGGGAGGGGGGTTGTTCTGTTGTTTTGTGGGTAGCGTAAAGGTCTGACCACATGTAAGCGTCGCAGCGTGTCAGCGCATGGTTATTTGGCGTTGGGACGTGCCCTCTTCCTATGGAGAGAAAGGATGCGTGGCTACGCAAGGCTGCGATCCCTCTTTCTATAGGGACAGGGTGGGGCGCGGGTTCCGAAAAGCACGCGCTGCGACGCACACGTCTGGTCAGCCCTTAAGGGCCGTTCCCCGCGCTTCCCGCGCAGCCGCAACGCGCGTGCCGGGACCCCTACCGCACGCAAGCGGGGGACAAATAAGCCAATTGGCGACGCTGCGGAGGGTGAAAGAGCGTCGCCCATTGGCTCATTTGTCCCCCGCTTGCGTGCGGTAGGGGTCCTGGCATGTGCGTTGCGGCTGTGCGGAAAGCGCGTGGAACGGCCCTAACAGCGCCAGGCAGACAGCATGGGGCCGGGGGAGTTTGCAGACCCCTACCGCATAACACCGCGATGGCATAGCTGAGCTGCTAAAATTGCGCTTTGCTCTATACCTCGGGGGACGTTTGTTCCATCACTGGTCAAGGCAAGTCGCATTGCGATGGTGGAAGTAATGCAAACACCCGCGCAGGTTTACACTATTTAAGCGCATGTAAAAGACTTAGCAGTGGGCTTAGCTCGGCTTTGCCAGGATATACGTAACATGAGCTACAGACGGACGGACGGATGGATGGATGGACTATCCAGCGAGCTCACGCGAGTCGCGCGCCAGCTGTGCGCCGTGTGACGTCACTGGTCCTCGGGCATGCGCAGTACGTCTCTCGATAAGCCACGCGACTCCACTAGTACTCCGTCATATGACATGGATGATGCGCCTGGAGGTTCCAAACTTCTTTTCCGCTGCCCATGAAACATCATTCTTCGGATGCACAATGCGTAGCCAGTCGTGAAGTAAGCGCAGTTGGCTGCACGATTCTGAACGCACAATTTCGCGCAGGCGGGCATTGCGTCCCCTGGACGGGGCAACACCGCTAAATAGGGAACTCACTTCAGGTGGCGTAAGTCCTTTCTTCACGCAGAAACCGATGTATCTTGCACGGCGGGCAACGATGGAACTGACGATGTTGCTTGTGATTGTGTGTTCCTTTACTCTGTGTTTACGATATTTGTGGCCAAAGTATGTCATTAAGCAAGTACCAACTAAGCCAACAATCAGTCTTGAGCCTCGCGAAACTGCTCAACCTCGCCCAGTGTTGCTTACGCTACAAAAGAAAAGATAAGAAATGCCTAATGTCGACAGTGTTTATTCGAAATTTCTTCCGCGGCGACACTCGGAACCATTTCGCGCTCCTGGTGTGCGGGAAATCTGAAGAATTTCATTATCGGAATGGCGAGCTGGCCTAGTTGGTAATTAAACATGATCTTGCTGTGGGCAGCGCGACCCAGACGGAGGACTGAATGGAACGAACTCAGGCAAGCGCTGACTGACAACTGGTTTTATTTCTTCACACATTGGGTAGTATAAGTACTATGGAAATTATCACGTAACGCGTACACCATTCACGACAGGTACACGCAGCTTGATCATTTCTTTGATCATTTCTTTCTTTATTAAAGGGTCTTCCTTTGCTAGTTAGTGCTTGTCCTGCGTTGTGTCTGTTCTTCTATGTCCCGTACCTCGTCGATTGCTGTATAGACACACATAACCCTCGATTTATGTGATCTGTCATTATCTCCATCTGCTTCTTCGATGTTCAATAAGAAATCTTGAAGTGGAGAACCGAGTCACCGTATACGCAGTGACCGACGTTCCTTACAGCTGCGTCGATGCGGTACACGGATGAGTCGTTACATCTATATATATACACTCACACACGCACACTTACACACGCGGGAAAAAGGGGGGTTGGCGAAGCCTTTTCAATTTCTCCTCGCCGCGCGGTCGTGACGGGCGACACTTTTGACAGGCTTCCAGCGTGTACCGGACGGACGGGCCGTTTCTCGATCGGCGGCGCACTTCTTTTCACCCCCCCCCCCCCCCCACCACCAACCACGACATCACTTGTAACGTCGCGTCTGGCGTCCCCACTGTCGAGTCAAGACTCGGACGAGAAAAAAAAACTAGTTACAAGACGAGCTATAGATGTCCAAAGCTCAATAAGATGATTGTCAAGACGATAGTAAAAATAATACAAAGAGAGAAAGTTATACGGCCAGGTCTTTTCGTTTTTGGACACGTGGGCGGTCTGGAGAACGCTGCAGCCTGTTCCCCGTCTGTCTGCAAGGGGGAGTGGCGTGACATTTGGAATTTATTTTCTTCCCGAAGCCTTCTTTTTTATTCTGTGTGTTTGTGTGAGAGTGCCGTATATGGTATCGACACGTGCTGGCAGTTGGGACACCTCGAAAGGTCTTTACTGGTATTTACTGTATGTGACGCTCTCTCTACACGTAGTGTCCTACAGATAAGTTTAATCGTACACCTTAAGATGCTAGCGAGGACTCGTGCAATGTGCTGTTATTACATACACACGTGTCAGTAAAGGTCTACAGACTAACTTTCGAAGCTTAGTTTGGTCCGTCATACTTATCTTCTTTATTGAGAGAGAGAGAGAGAGAGAGATGGCCTTGAGCAAGTGTGAGGCTCAGAAAATGAAAAGTATATTTTGAATGGCGTACTTACTGACGTTGACAGTTGCATGACGTCAGGCTGCTGAGTCAAGTCTGCGTACTCACGCATTAGTACTAGTTGTCATGACCATAGAGTTCCTTATAAATACAATAGAAGGAATTCTTCGCTAGTGTTCATGGCAGCTGCAACGCACGGCGCTTCAGCCAGCGCGGCATTGATGGGTATAGTACACAACTGTGACTTTTCAGTAGAAAAACAATCTGTAGGGACAGCTGGTCACAAAGCGGTGGAAGGTCCAGTATCCATATACATGGCAATATCTCCTTCTCTATCATTTTTTTCATCTATACTATCCCCCACCCCCCCCCCCACGATAGCTTTCTTCACATTACCTGGTTTTGCACCGCTTTAAAAACTGGAGGCATTGCACGCACCTATCTGCACCTCGCGTGGTTTTGCGGCACCTCCGAGATGCCCACGTTTGACCAAGTGACTGTTTTATGATAACGCCATTGTGTGACGTCACGATTAGGGGTGTTGCAAGAATTCTTTTACCGGAAAGGGAGGCACCCACGATAAGACAGTTTTCTTCAGGGGAGGTGAAGTGGGGCAGGCAGGCGGGGAACTTTAGCACTGTGTCATGGCTATGTTTTCACTTGGGGAGACAATGGAGAAGCGCGCAGAAATTGGAGAGGGGGGGGGGGACTCCAGCCACTCCTCTCAACCCTGTGGTCCCCGCTGGTTCCGCCCCAGGTCATGGTGACGCTATAATGACCTAACAAATTTTGGCAACCTGTGACGTTAGATTTGTGACGCCATGATGGCGTCTCGTTATCGTGTCGTGGTCATTTTTTTTTTCATCGCTTCGTGTTCACGCCGATGCCGCCGACGGGAAACTTTCGTGTTTTGATGGCGCACAGGATGACGCGCTAGTCGTCCTGTTTCTTTTATTTCGTTTTTTTTTCACCTTTCCAAGTCACGATTCGAAACCAACTCGCCCTACTTTCCATTCTAAAGACTGTCGGCTTGGACATGTAGTCGTTAAGTGAACGTTGCGTAAGTAGCCGTAAACGCGTTGCTCATTCTGCTGAGCTTGCATGCTTTTCAACCGAATAATTTTTCGAAACCTTTTCTTCGTCGTTTTGTGCGCAGGTTCTCTCGTGAAACGGAGACCAACCCGAACCACTTCTACTTCGTCGACTTCGAGCGGCACAACAGCGAGATCGCCGCCTTCCACCTGGACAGGTATAATGCTTATTTCACGAGAGTAATCCACCTTGCGTGATGACGGGATCATTCTGTCTTGCGAGTTGTCTCGTGTAATTTATACTCGCAATTATTCACTGCGGAGGGACGACTTCTCCTTCCCCTCCCTCAACAACTGGTCCAGAATCGATAGCCACGTTAGACAACGGAAATCACGGTCTTACAACGTTATAAGTAAGGAGTTTTGCGGACGCCGAACAGCGAGACGTACTCGTCTTGTATAGAAGCCGGGACGTGTGAAACAATGTTCACTATAACGTTGACTATGATTGCAAGGTAGTCATCTTTCAGAGGGCCCCGCTATAGGACTCTAGCCCCGCGTTATGTCCGTCCCAGCGGAAGGCACTGTTGCGAGGACGTGTTGGCGAGCGTCGGAGTGAAAAAGATGTATCAAACTGGTCCATTGTCCGCCATGTCCGACCATGCAGCCTTGGAAATTTTTAACAGGCATCTATAGACTTCCCGGAAAGTACTGCACTGGATAAACTGTGTTACCTGCTCGTACTCGATATGCAGATCTCCTATCCTCGTCCCCATCATTATCATGTTAATCAATCTTCTTGAACCATTCCTCTCGTTCTAAGTGATGGAAAGATTGCTGATGCATTGCAGGAGTTTTTTAAAGGTTCTCAAAGGTATAGGATATTAAGTCTACCATTTTAAATTGTTTTCTTTTTTGCAAATTATTGTATTCATTGCTTCAAATCTATTCAATTTTTGTCTTAACTATTATTCATTTATATTTCTGTCTTAATTAATCGAAGTTTAAACATTATTATCATAATTTTCTTAAAAAACTAACCGGCTCCTGGCCAATCCCTAGCGAGTGGGCATGGGCCACAGTCTCTACGGTATACTCTACCTTACTCTGCTCTACTCTCCTCTATCTCCTGTTTACCCTTGGAAGACTATACCAGTCCAGAGCTAGCTCAGGCCGACATCCCTGCCTCCTTATAGATTCAATCGCCCTCGCTCTCTCGCAGACTCCTGGGATTCCGGCGGGCGCCTCCTGTGGTCGGCCGGGTGCTGAACATGACGACAGAGATATACGCCATCACGGACGAGGACATCCTCAAGACCTTCTTCGTGTCCCCGGGTACGTGCACGAGACGCCGTTTATACTTTCAAGAGGAGTTTGATGTATGCTGCTTGGTTCAACCGTTTATAATTCCAGAAGAACAGTTTGATGTATACTGCTGGTTGGTTTAACCGGTAATAGCTTGAAGAGGAGTTTGATATAGGCTAGCTTGTTTGATATTCTTAAAAAAAAACGCTGTGCAAAAACAGGATAACCAGAAAGGGACACAACAAACGCCGCTTCCCTGTTTCGTTTCCTGCTCGTCCTCGCGTTTTTGCGTGCCCTTTTCTTTAAGTGTGTACATTGTACTGTGCATCATCCAATAGAAGTGGTTTTTAAGTATACTGTTGTGACAATTACCGAAGGCGGCAAAGTACTCAGCCAAATTCCAGTGGTATCCACACCAAACATAACAGTTTTCCTTCATATTCTACAACTCACCATCTTGTCAGTTCTGATTGGTCTGTTGGTTATGCTGATATCGCAGAATCCGAGAGTTATTTATGCACCGATTTCCACAATGTTACGTGCCACCTGCCTCCTCGAACATTTATGAAACTTCAATAAAAAGAAACCCTCCCGAATGCATCATGAATAAATGTCGAATACGACGGAACAAGACATTTTGGTGTCCAAACAAGCTGGCGGCTTGAGGCTTGGAAACTCGTCACGAAGGGTCGTCTACTGGCAGAAAGGCGTACAATTAAGGATCTTTGTTTCCCCCAATTGAGTTACGCGGAGTTTCTTTTCGTTTTGTTTTTTAGGGGCGAAGCTCCTTAGGGCGTGGGCTGTGCGTCCCCTGTAGCCTGTATGTAGCCACCTCTAGTTAAGTTCTTGCAGTGTTGATGGCGGTACCGTCCCCTGTATGTAGCCACCTCTAGTTTAGTTCTTGCAGTGTTCACTAGATGGCGGTACCGTCTCCTGTATGTAGCCACCTCTCGTTTAGTTCTTGTAGTGTTTACTAGATGGTGGTACTTGTAGCTGATGATGAAAAGATGCAAGATGTTATAAACTAGAAAGCGGTACTTGTAGTTGATGAAAGACGCGAGATCTTATAAAATAGGAATGATGTCACATATGGCGCGTGTCATTGGTTGAAGGCAATCGTTCGATTTAGTGCGGCGACGTACGCTAGGGGGAGCGATGTAATAAAATCGAGTGGGCAAAATGTACAGAGGATTCATGGTTTACCAGGTTTACCTCCGGAGCTTCGCCCACTCATCATCATTCACTTCGTGGATATGGCGGAATTTTTTTATTGTGTTCGGAATCGAAAAAAAAAAAGGTCAGAGGGAAAAACTAAATTATGATTCTCTCAATGTTCTCTTGTGAATGAGAGCTGGCGAAAAGTCACGCCAACATTTTCTCAGCACGTTCCTTTACTGAGGCTTAGCTCTCCTCTTCAACTGCTAACACAGGCTTGTCTAAGGGGATACTGAAAAAAAAAATTTAAGCCGCTGATATTTTATTAAATATAATGAATTCGGTGCTTTATGCACTGATTGCCGCGTCTAGCAGCCTCGCCGGGAATCGATGGAGGTGTCGTGTGCGTAGATCCACAGCTCCGTACGACGCGCGCTTGCAGTGCTTGAGATATACACCCAACTGTTCAAAAACACGTCAAGAACACTCTGTTTCTCGGAACAGTCGCGTCTTCTAAATGGGATCTCTCTGATTTCGGCAATGAAATCTCTATGACTTATTGCGCGATTTTTTCACAGATTTCGACATCACTCTATGTTTGAAGTAAGTAAGTCGAACTTTTAATTATTATTGCGCGTAGTATTTGTGTTAGCAGCAAAAAAACATATGGTTGCAACGGAAACCACGTAGCATGACTCTCTATGCACAGATGAATGGCTGGCGAGCCGCAGTTTTGGGGGTGGCTCTTGTACTTTTATTGCGATAGCAATTATATGGCCAGTCTCGGCTGGATTTTACCATTGCCAAAGCTGCCGTCATGTACTGTTTATATATATATATATATATATATATATATATATATATATATATATATATATATATATATATATATATATATATATATATATATATATATATATATATATATACTCAAGAAAGAAAAAAAAGTTGCCCGCGCTCGGCACCCATCTCGTCGCAATGTGCGCCAACGCGCGCGTTTATCTCCCACGCGTTTTTCGCCCCGCGCATGGGGGCGGGAGGGTTAGGTGCTTGTGCGCTCGCGCTTATCTTTCGGTGGGGAGAGTCGTGGGCCATGGCCTCTCACCGGAATGATTGCTTTAGTTGCCCGAGAGACAAAGGTCAACTTCGCTCGCTGGACAGGCCCCGTTTGCGAAAAGAGCGCGCTTTTCAAACACAGGGAAGTAGCAACTGGGACCCTCGTTAGATCTCACTCATATGTGTGCCTGTGATTATGTTTCGTGCATCGTTTTTGTTTAAACAGTGCGTGTTGTCTTCGTGCGTCATTCGTGCGTCATTTGTGCGTCATTTGTGCGTGAGCAGCGCGCTGCACGTTTCGATCTGCTAGCCGTTCTGAGCGTTACATTTCAAGTTATTGCTATCGCATTCATCGCTTCGCCCTTGCCGCAAAACTGTGATTTTATATGTATTTTGATATTTATTTTTAGGTTGGTAATCGACTATAATAAACAACAAAAAGGATATCAAAAGGCTGTTAACCACAACAAACAAAATAAAAGGCCACAACACCGCAAGAACACTGACATTTAACCACCCATCAGTCAGAGCATACGACGGAACAAAAGGTTAGCGAGAAGAAAGTAAGAGGCTGTCAACAACCAGAATATAATACAATGCTACGATTCACGATCCGATGGCCTCGCCATGGTGCTCTAGTGGCTAAGGTACTCGGCTGCTGAACCGCAGGTCGCGGGATCAAATCCCGGCTGTGGCGGCTGCATTTCCGATGGAGGCGGAAATGTTGTAGGCCCGTGTACTCAGATTTGGGTGCACATTAAAGAACCCCAGGTGGTCAAAATTTCCGGAGCCCTCCACTACGGCGTCTCTCATAATCATATGGTGGTTTTGGGACGTTAAACCCCACAAATCAATCAATCAATCACGATCTGATGCCCATTGGTTCGCCCCGTCATCACCATTCACTTCTTGGGTCGACCAGAGCATTTTTTTTCCTTTCACAGCGAACAACCTGTGTTTCCACGGCAAGTGCAGCTACTACTGCGACACGTCGCACGCCATCTGTGGAAACCCTGACATGCTGGAAGGCAGCTTTGCCGTGTTCCTTCCCTCCAAGGACCTCGCGCCTCGGAAATCCTGGAGGCACCCCTGGCGAAGGTGTGTACACTGTTTCCCTGTCCGTACGGCTTACCTCGTCGCGGTGGTTTTGGTGGTTGTGTTGTTCGGCTGCTTACCTGGAAGTCGCGGGCCCGAATGGAGTCCGCGGCGCCCGCATTTCGTTGAAGTCGAAAAATTCCTGAGGCACGTGTACTTACAGGGGCACATTTAGGTGCTCATAGAAGATCCCCGGGTAGTTTATATTGATCCCCAGGCGGGTGAAAACTCGGACTGCGGCGTGCCTCATAATCAGCGTGGTTTGCAGTAGGAAAAAAATCGCGGAATTATTATGTTACAGACAACAGTCTTAGTCTTGCTTGCGAAACTTGATCGCAGTAATTTTGGTCTTTTTGTCTTTCTTTTAGGTGCTTTCTCAGCGCCCAGCCATCTTGAACTGGTGGCTGCGTTCAAGCTTCTGAACGTTGTCGATCAAAAAGCAGATATTACGCATATCTGAGGCACTGACTACGTCAGTACGTCAGTATTGGGCGCTATGTTCCTTTGCCAGTAAATACTTAGATACGTGATTCTAAAGACACTAGTGTTTCTTGGGCTGCGCTGCAAATGTGCTATGTGCAAAAAAAAAATCGCAGCATGTCTACGAAGTTAATGATGTGTGGGGCAAAGCGTCTGTCAGTCCGTCCCTGCTTCCAACCGTCCGTTCGTTCTCGCTTCCGTCCGTCCGTCTGCGCGTCCGTCCGTGCGTCTGTCCCGTCGTCCGTCTGCCTTCTGTCCGTCCATCTAATGAACACTTCAAGTACCTCCATCTCAGATCTTTTTATCATATATTCATCTTATACAAGTGCCGCTATCCAGCGACATTCTAAGGACTAAACAAGAGGTGGCTGCTACTACTACGACGACGACGACAGAGAACATAAGACCCGTGGCGAAAGGAGCTTCAGCCCTAAGAAAAGACCGGTGGAAGACTATCATTTTTCGACGACATTTTCAGTGAAACGCGCAGACACGCGGCCAATTTTCCTTTATCTGAGTGAACTGTGTCCTTCCTTGCAGGTCGTACCACAAGCGGCGGAAAGCCAAGTGGGAGCTGGACGACGACTATTGCGTCCAAGTGCGTAGCACGCCCCCTTACGACCGGGGGCGGCGGCTGCCGGACCTCATGGATATGGCCGTCTTCGATTTCCTCATAGGTGCGTTGCCATGTTTAAATGAAATCGAGATGACACACCCATTGCGCGTAGTCGCAATGATAAAGGAAACACACCCAGGGAAACATTAAGTTGATCAAAATTAAATATTAGGATTGCGATATTGTTGTGAGATCTTACCATTGTAAACAAGAAAACGACAAAATTGATAGAGTGGCACCCTCTGTCACACTCTTTGAGCACCGCATTATAATGGCGCCACGTCCTATATATTGAATAGTCAGTAAGTTACAGATCAAGAGGAAATTTTTATAAATATTGACAATAAGCTTGCAGTAAGCGAAGTCTTATTGAGTATTACGGCCGCAGAGCTGTCTTCTGGCCACTTATTCACAGAAATGGGCAGCTCAGCGAGTGATGTTTTCTATTCAGCGCGGGTGATATAAATTTATCAGCCAGGGACATTCTGTGGCTGTTTTCGGCCGAAAAAAAAAACATCCTTATTTACCTGCTTCCCTCAAACAGTGACTTCATCGACGATTTGGTAAATAGAGCACTGCAAACATAACGAACTGGAATCACTGGGTGTACGTGCAACGTATACTTCCTCACGTGTTACAGTATTGGAGCTGCCTTCTTTTTTTTTTTTTGGTGATAGTAGTTATAAGGACACTCTCAGCTGGATTTCGCTGCCGTCGTCGGCATTGGGGACTGCTGTCATTTACCGTAAATATATGTGTGTGTGAAAAAGCAAGAAAGAAAAAATATCCAGAAAAAGACTACGACCTGCTTGGGAGTGCAGGGCATTAGCCACTGAGCCACGAAAGAGCACCTCCTTCAACCTTGAAATGGCAAGCTATTTATGTGCACCATTTACCGCTGGCAACCAGCATTACCAGCGTTACCAGCGAAATAGCACAAGCAGCGCGCCTTGCCAGATTGTCATGATGCGGCCTTTGCCTCGTGGAGCGGGGGGGGATGTAAACGCACACACGTGCTTACCTCGACTCGTGGAGGGGAGAATCTTACGCCTTGGCCTTTCACCGAAACGATTCTGTTGTAGTTACCGGGTGCACTTGGATCGCTGCACAGTCTCAGTTTGCGAAAAGGGCTCGCTTTTCAGACACAGTGAAGTAACAACTGAGACACTTCTTTGCCTTCATCTGTACCTGCGAGTACGTTTCGTGCGTCATTTGTGCGTGAGCAACGCAGGGCATGTTTGGATCTGCTTGCCATTCTTCGCTTGACATTCCAATTTGTTGCTATCGCATTCACTGCTGCGCCTTTGCAGAAAAGCTGTGACTTTCTCCGTTCACTTCCGGGTTCATGCAGCTCATACTTTTCTAGACGGAATTTGTTTTCGATATTTAATATTTCAATCAATCAATGAACGGCAGATTCACGCAGTGCACAATACAAGGGCATATATATGTGGACATGTGTTCGGGAGCAGGTCTCATATATTTGCGCCTGCGCTCTGATATCGCAGGCAACATGGACCGTCATCACTACGAGACATTTCTCTCGTTCGGCAACAACTCCTCGCCGCTGCACCTCGATCACGGACGAGGGTGAGTTACCATGTTTGTGTTTTTCTTCATCTTCCTATTTCTATCGCTCGTCCACTGGACGTCCTTTTCTTCGGAATACAGTGATGGCTAGTGATTAATAGCCGTGTCACACGGTGCACTGCTGATTATGATTAACCCGAATTGAGTTCCAATTTTTTTAATCTAATTCGCTTATACAGTTGAGGCTTGCCTGAAGGTACTGGTCAAGATCCAGAAGCTCCATTCAGGTCAGGCTCGATCACTATAAAAAAGTTACCATGTCACTCCGCTATATAAGCAGCACAGTTTTGCGAGTTGACACTTCTACTACACCTGTCACGTCACAATACCCTCCGCCACTTTTCATTTCCAACTCCCGATCAGGCGCTCGAGCCACCGCTTAGGACACAAGTCCCTGCATGGCGTAGTCTAATTTTTATATTCTCTAGCTTCATTCATTTATATAAACAAGATTTCTCTAATGTGTGCCCTTTATGGTGTGCCCAAATAGAAAACGTGAATGTTCGACTAGGGCTGACATCACCTAGAACTAAAGTTATAAAGCCCAAAGGAGTACTTACACATTTTTGAGGGATACCAAAAAGGACATCTTTCATTTTTATAATGTGCATATCAATGCTTGCCTCCACAGAAGTCAGACAACACGAAAAAAATACTTTGCTTTGATTTTAAGGTTCGTCGCCCAGCATTGTCCAAGCCAGCCCCATCGCGATGAACATCATCACGACAAGTCAACACAGTTCATGCACTGGGTTGGAGAAATTTTGGTTCTGCGTGCAGCCTAAATCGCAGAAATCACTGTCAGAGTCGCCGGACTGTAAATCACTTATCGTTGTTTGAGTTAACCACGTGCGACTGACAGCAAACCGGCTGTTGCTGCTAGTATGTCACGAGTTGCAGTCGTCTCGTGAAGTCAGACTCCTCTTGACACATCACTGCGAAGACATCCTCTCGACACTGAAACCGAAATTGCGAATTCCCCACTACAGTTGTCTTAACCTAGTGGGTATTAAAAATATATGCAGTGACTTCCCAAGCACCAAGGTGCACAGTTTTTAGGGTTCTTGACACTCGTGTTTTTATTTAGAGCAACAACCTGAAAATATTTGAAATTCGTTTCAGCACTCCTGTAATAATTGTAGCTTACCTGCTACCACTCAATTCATGGTCCATCACCATGAGTGGGTACATGACGTAAAGAATGACGTCCATCCTTACAAGTCATCATCATCATCGTCGTTCACTCTAGTTACAGCTCTCAAATAACGTCTGAATACCTTCCCGACACACAGTGAGTTCATTTTTTTTTTCATTTATTCGCTGTTGTTCATTCTTTGGTTTATTTCTCTGCGCAGCTTTGGCAAGCCCAACCACGACGAGCTGAGTATCCTGGCTCCGCTGTACCAGTGTTGCCTGCTTCGGCGCTCCACACTACGGCGGCTTCTGTCGTTCCACAACGGGCCAGAACCGCTGAGCGTCGCCATGCGTCGCTCTCTGCGCCGGGACCCTGTGAACCCCGTGCTGACAGAGTCTCACCTTCGCGCCCTCGACCGGCGCGTCCAGCTGGTGCTCGATGTGGTGCGCGAGTGCGTGGCCGACCGGTCGGCCGCCGAGGTGGTCATCGTGGACGACGCCTGAAAAGCGCTCCCTTTATCCACCTTAGCTTGTACGCCGGTACGTTTGTGTTGGCTCAGTGACTCGTTTGGAGAGGCCGCGGAGCGTTCAAAGTGCTGGGGTTGTGGAGGCCGCGGGATCTATGAAGTAAGGAAAACTTGCAAATGAAGTACGCCATTATACCGTGTGGTGAAGTAGCGCACGCGGACAAAGGTGACAATATGGGCACGACACTCGTGTTTTGATACTGATCATACTGACACTGTGTTCTAACACTGATCATACTGAACGAATTCTAAAATATTTTGCGGCGCTGAATCCATGAGGCAATAAGCTCCTTCAGTGAATTCATTCCATGGCTACATTAAAAAGTGTTGCAGGGCCCCTTTAGACAAATGCATTAATGAGTTTGTGATGTTTAATTGCAGCTTGCTTGTTCGGCACAATGCTGTCCCCTGTTAAAAAAAACAGAAAATAACCGGGGGAGGGGGCACATAAACCTACCCCGCGCTCATCACGTGTTGGGCCGACACAGAATGTTTCACTCACATTGCACAATTCTTCCTCCTAACTTTCTTCCTTTCCTTATTTCAATCTTCGCACAGATAAAAGTGGTGCTTTCACGAAACACCTGACGTGTGTACCCTTGTGTCTTGTCCTACTTGCCCGCAGGTTCTCAAACTACCAATACATATCAGGTCTCTGCTATCCACGGTCAGAATATCAGAGGGACACCGGCCGTGCTGACCAGGATTCATCTGCTTCCTCCGGCGCACTCCCGTCAAGAACCCAATGTGACGTCGGCGTCTTCTAAAGACACGTGACCACTGCTGCGCTCTCGCTGGTCGAAAGCGGTGCACACGCACATTGCACTACGATGTGGTTGGGCGTTTGAGCATGCACAATGAACAGATTTATTTTCTTGTTATATGTGACGACAACCGGAGTGGCTGGACAGTACGGCGCTTGCTTGGAACCAAGGGACACTTACGCTTCAGGGATTCTTTCTGACGTGTTCGTGCTTTGAAAAATCCGGGTGCACAGCGAGTTTACGAATATGCACAGCGAGTTTACAACGGTGCACAGCAAGTTTACGAAAGCCGGTGGACGTTTTATGCATAGGCTGTGGTGTACGTTTTGACGACCACACCGATATCGAAGATGTGGCTCGCAGGCCCTTTTTTGGATGTCTTTCCGCTGCCCGGGACTGTGTAGTGTGCTCTACGTGAGACATATGTTCCCTCTCGGTAATAACGTGCAGTGGCGGGGAGGCTGCACCTGCTTGAAGACCTCGAAGGGGGTGGTCTACAAACAGCTGACTCCAGCAGCTGTGTCACTGTGGTTTGTTATATACCTTAGACGTGTTCATTTTTTTCAGGTATGTGCTGGACAGTGGGCAGCTTGTCGCAGACTTTATGTATATTTCAAAAGCACGCCCATCGTTCGCAGATCGTTGAAATTATAGGTGTCTCGTTTCTGTGTGAGGACGCCTAAGCCAACACTCGCTGTAACGAAAACTCGTTCGAGCTTCAAACTCGCTATAGATGACGCTAGTTGTTACGAGGTCGCCTTTCCTTGTTCAGCATTGCTAGGCTCAGCTTTTCCCCCTCCTGTGGTTCTGTTATAATAACAATGAAGCACGATTGTCAGTAACGCGTTTGTTTCGGGCAATAATAATTAGTAAAGCATACCACTTCCGTTCCCTATAGAAGCATCCGTCATCTGCAGCTTTACCCGCCTGGTAACCGCCGTTACCAATCATCCCTTGTTAAGTTTAGAATTAGCTAAAGCCATCACTCATTTTCTGTTCCGATCGTTGCTATGCGTAAAGCTTTCTGTTTGTCTTTAATTACTTATATACTTCATTTAAAGTTTCCCCTCTCCTTACCGTTGTGTACACACCGCTTTCGATGAAGCCTTCGGCCGTCCATTTCGTTATGATAAGGGTTCGTGCACGTCTCCTACTTTGCGAAATTGAATTCTAACGCGAATCACTTCACTCCGAAATGCCGTCATGCTCGGCTCCTGTACCACAATCGTAATATATTGTCAGTGCATTTGCAGCGCCGGCGCTTCTGCCGATGATGGCCTTGCATCGTCATCATGCGTGTTCACCATCCTCCTTCCTCTAAAATATTGTTTTCAATCTGTCGTCTCGGCTTGCTGTTGTAGAATATGTTCGTAAAGATACCTTCGCTTTTAACGATACACCGCTTAGAACGCGAAATTTGGCCGCGACGCGTTGACTTCGTTGTACCAAGAACCTACTAGCGAATTTCGTGCAAAAGGTTTCTCTAGAAGGTGTTTCCGGGAAAAGTTCAAAGAGTTTGGCCAGACCTGGAGCATCTATTGGCATTGGTGCGGTAACCACGATAACCAAACGTGCACCGCAGATACTGTCGGCGCTGGTTGGGATTCCTCGTGAAAGTGTAGTGTCTGCATTCGTATAGTAGCATGCGTACGAGTTACATTATCTGCTGTGTTAGGCTTTTGGCAGTAGTGTCCGTTTCTGGTCCTTTGTACTACAGCCCCGTTTCAAGCTGACAAAAAAAAAAGCCTTAGAGCACGCAGCGTCACGAGGTCCCTGCCACCAGGTGTGCTTCTGTTCCTGCCCCTGCATTACGCGATAGTGCTCAATGCGTAGATGGCGCTTGCTCTAAGGCAGTTGCCAAGAGGGATCATGTGTTTCAAAAGTCGCAGTGCACCTTTTTCAAAGAGAGAGCTACGTTATTTAACTGTGCTTTGTTTTCAACTGTAGTCTTCTTGGCCTGTGATGTGGTGTGCTGACGACATTTCCGCCCTTCGCCAAACATCCAGCGTGTCGCCTCGAGCTTTAAATGCTAATGTTGTATAACTTTTGATGCGTCTTCCTTTTCTTTTCGGCAATGGAATTACAGATAGTGAACTTGCCGAGCTCACTGCGTGTTACGGCCCACAGTTGGTCTATTGTGCCGGTTCATAGCGTCCTTAGGATGGGCAGCACATTTTTCCGGTGCGCAGATAGTGGTACAATCTCGGTCACATTTAAGTGGTGCATCTGTCTCGCACTTCGTGTTCTGGTTTAAGGTAACCTAGGGATAACGTCATCTACTAGGGCACAATTTTCAGTTTTCATATAATTCGTTGGCAGTTTTGTCAGGGCCGTAACGATGCGCCGAGCTATAAACTGATCGCATGCACGCAATGTTACACTTCAAACTTGGGCGCAAGTTTTAGTCGTTGGGGAAGTTGCGCCATCTTTCAAGGATTCGTTGAAACACGCTTATGTCATTGCGTTGTTTTAGTAGCCTGTGTCTTCGACAGATGGCATCTATGTTTTACCTGCTGGCTGCTAACTAAGCCTAACGTGGAGATAAATCTTTTGTGCGCGTTACATGGTTACATGACGTGCACAAAAGCTTTGCATAGTTACATGGCGTGATGTTACGTGATGTCACGTCACGTGATGCATGTGGCGCGCTTTTACATATCATTATCGCGAGCGTAGGCTCGTGCATGGCTAACAAAGTTACATTTCCGCTCAATTTAAGGGGTTTTGGGGTAATTTTAGGACACATAAGCTTTCCTTCATATCACTTTTTTTTATATGTGGGCGATGTGTCTTTGAACTAAGGTTTTCGGCAGCTTTAAAGTGTACAGACATTGCGCAGCCTGGGTTATTCGAGTTAGTTTCAGTTCACGCGTAGGTTGTCTCAGATCTGTGTTGATACAGATCGTGTTTTCGGTCAACCTAGCGATGACGATGTGCCTACATAATTCACGTCGTATAGTAGGTATTTTATTTCTTCATATTTCGCTGCACAAGTTTCTACAGTGAATCAGCACAATTTTCTTTTTTGTATTGTGTCTAAGATTGCCCGTCCACACTAAGGCCGACGTGGCATCGCTCCCTCGACCTTTCTTTTTCTCTACGTGTGTGATAAAGCTTTCTAGTCTATAGTACAGCTCTTTCTTTTTTTTTACTTGTCAGCTAGCGCCATCATGCAGGCATGTGTCTGCGGGAGACTAGCTGACAGACCGTGATGAAGGTGATTTCTCCATACGCTGTATTTGACCAAAACATCATTGTCAAAAATCATGCGTTTTGTTGCGACGTTAGCAGTAGCCTCACGCTATATTTGCTCGTTTGAAAACTATCAGACGCGTTTGTATAAACTCGTTTAAATGTTATCTTAAAATAGACTGTGTTTGCCTTGTACGCAATCACGTGAAGATTTCTAGTGCAGCTTTCAACGCGGGCTCGCCCGTAACGCCCGTTTGTGACGTCAGATCTTGCTGCGACGTCGTTTATAGAAACGCCGACTCTTCCTAGCCGTGCTTCGAAAGAAAAGTCGCGAACAATGTTGCCAGTGCCCCTCGCTCAGACGAGTCTGTAGGCCTGCACATACACGTGTCAATTCGTTCACTATGCGCAGGTCTTGAGTTGTATAGGTGGCGCCGGTAGCGCAGCAAGATTGTGGGGATCACGTGACAAACCTACGGCGTTATCTTTAGAGGGTTGTTCATTTCGGGTCTGTTTTTGTACGCTCGCGTCACGTTGATTGCTAGCATTTCGAATAAGGATAGGTCTGTACGCTTGCAATAGCCAAACTGTGAATCAAATGGGGAGGTGTACAGCGTGTTTAATGTGAACGTTTGTAATGTTTAGTGTGCGTGAACGCGCCAGGCTGTGTGCGCACGTGCGAGTTAGGTTTATTTTTTCATGCGCGTGTGTACAGAGCTGTGGTGAAGTTATCGCGTTTTGTCACGAGGAGCGCCCGCATTTGCAACTGTCGATTTTGTTTACATGCGTTGGCGTCAACGTGGTGCTGATGGCTTTTGTTCTCAACGCTTTGGCGATAACACCGGACGTCCGTCGTTGTCAGATAAGGTACGCCTGTTTTATGCGTTTTATGGATGTCTCGATGTTTATCTCTCTCACCTCATCCTTTTATTTCCGCGTCGGGTTCACTATCTTACCTGTGTTAAGGAAAAAAAAAAGTGTCGCGATTTTGTACGCGTGTATTTGTACAGGCTTTCACTTTGAACTGCTCGGTTGTGTGTACAGAAACCATCAACGGTTATCTTGCGGGTTTTCGGGGGCGTACACTGATCAGCCTTCGTATCCCTTTCACCAGGAGGCAGCCCAGTCTGTAGAAAGAACACTTTTGCCGTCTGAGCGTTTTGTGTGACGTGTGTGTGTGTATCCTCCCATACAAACCGTGTTCAAAGCCGCGAAAAGGCGCGCCTTACACGTGTGCAGCCGAATGTGTTTTCTCGAAGGCCTTCTCGCGGGATCCCGGTGACAATCGAGTGTGTCGTTTTTGGCTGCTGTTGTCTGGCAATCGCGTGTAGTATAATTACAATGTCCAGCGCTGTTTTGCAACGGAGCGTCGTAGCACACCATGAATTCCTTCTCCGGATGCTCTCGCGTGGTACGCGGGCTTGACTTGTTATTCCACAGCATGTGCTGAAAGCTTACAGCGCCGATCTGCGCAAGACGATCTGGTTCCAAACCGGGTTTTGTCGTATGCTGCATCCTCTATACAACAATCTAAGATTATACCGTACGTCTGCCTTCTCGTATACAGCCTCAAAGATCGCAGGATCAAATACATTTCTATGAAGTCTGATTGCTTGAGGCCTGTAGGCTTACATTTATGCGAAGGTCAAAGCACGCCAGATGGTCGAAATTTCCGCAGCCCACCACCACGGGGTCTCCTATTGTCATGTCATCGTAAAACTTCAATAGTTATTCTTATATTTTTCTATACCGCCGTTTATGGCATTTTTGAAAGATGAGGTTGATTGGTTAAGCGCAAGAACTGCTACGTCAAGTAACCCTTCAAAATACCATTGGGTACCCAATGTGAACTTGTCAAGAGGTCACTGTATAACACGATGAAAACGATTCAGTGTTTCTGTCATCGAAAACCTTATTGAACGAACGGACATCAAAGAAAAATGTCACTGTTGAAATAATGCCGGATATTCTACACTCGACGTTAATTTCGACCGCTAGCCAGTGGTACCAGTGTCGGCATAAAAATACCACAGTTTAACTTGACCAGAACTTATGGGACACCATTCTATAATAAGATAAAGCAAGGCCCACTTGCACGTTGTTTCCAATAAGGTCAATCGTGACTCTCCATTGAGACAGGATCGAAGCCGCGCACAAAGGCATTTGAGATACGTTCGCCGGTAAAGGGCTTCTCAGTGTGCTATGACTGTCCAGTGCCTCCGCCATGGCGTCCTGTTGGTAACTGGGAGGAAATCGCGACTTTGTACACACATCCCGCTGTAATAGCGGCACACCTTCATCGACCTGTACGTCGTCGCAGCCATCGAAAGCCAATGTTGTAGAGTACGCATCTGTAGCTGCGAGTAGTAGCATTTCGGCGAGCATTCGATTTTCGAGTTGATAGGGTTGAAACAACGGAGTTTATTGGAGGTTAAAAAGCGAGAAACTGAAAGGAGAAACAGTGCATAGTTTCGGACGTGAGAGCATCGAGACACGACGTACAATTTCTGTACACTCAGCTTTTGATTGATTGATTGATATGTGGGGTTTAACGTCCCAAAACCACTACATGATTATGAGAGACGCCGTAGTGGAGGGCTCCGGAAATTTAGACCACCTGGGGTTCTTTAACGTGCACCCAAATCTGAGCACACGGGCCTACAACATTTCCGCCTCCATCGGAAATGCAGCCGCCGCAGCCGGGATTCGAACCCGCGCCCTGCGGGTCAGCAGCCGAGTACCTTAGCCACTAGACCACCGCGGCGGGGCACACTCAGCTTTTGGAAACACTGATTCATTGAGATTCAATAGCATAGACACGTTAGTACACGTCATGAACTCTCCATGTGTCGTATCACTGCGTTTAACAAAGATGTCAGTAGTTCGCTGCGAAACTGAAGCGCGAACTTTTCTTTCCGAGTGTAAAGCCCGAATCGTTGCGCTGTGACGTCACATCTTTGGTTGTCACCAAATCGGATAATTCTTTAAAGGGGATAGTGAGGTCGTCCTTCTAGACACAGAAAACATCAAGTTTGGTACCACCTGCTTTCAAGGTTAACCTAATATTTATCTATCGATAAAATATACCAGAGACCCAAGGAGGTGCTCAAAAAGAAATTTTGTTACGTCGCGAACAGTTGGGACGTTATATATCGTCGCGGTTTCATCTCTAACGCCATTTCTTGTTTTTCCGATTCCACTCCCAGACAGTATACCCAGATAACGGTGCCGTCGACATGTCTAGGTATCTGAGGGAAGTTATCTTAACATACACTCACATAATGTTTCTTTTGTAATGTCTATTTTTGCGTATGACACAAGCTGTGATACGGCGGTGCATATCGACGATTAAATGGCTCAGTGGATCTGACGTTAACGTCAGGCAAGTTTCGTATATATATATTGTTTGGTCTACCGCGCAAGGATATGGAAGAAGTCGTTTAGACAAAGAAATAAAGTAATTACCCGAAAACACAATATTGCTGAGGTTTCTTTTTTTTTTTTGCTAAATCATATGAGGAATAGATTTCGAACGCTATGCAGCAACCATGTGACCGCTTTCCAATGGGGTGAATTCATAAATGTATGGCTGCTGTTGTTTGAGCGAACACGTAATTTTTGTAAAACCGTGGGACGTAGATGCGAGAAGCAGGGATGAGGGCGCCACCTTGCGACACCGAGTGTAATTAAAACGTTCGAGACTGATAGTGTCACTTCTGGTTATTTATGGTGCAGGTGGCAACAGGATCATGTCTATGTGTCGTTAGTTTTTCTTCTTTTTTTTTTTACAGAATAGTGCTTCGGCAAAAGCTTTTGTAACTGACGTGTAGTTCAATGAGCCGTCGCAAGGGGCCGCGACCATCTCACAAGCTGCCATTCCAATATCCGGTGTTCGGGTACAGGTGAAAGCCTATAATATCGTGGTTCACCGCGTGAACATCGTCGTTAAAACAGGAAAGGGTAACTCTTTGCGATCGTCTCAGGTTCTTAAGGTTCTCAAATTAAAATGAAAGTTGTGTTCCAATGATTTTTCTCCACTCTTTTCCCGTTTACCATGAATTGAAATCTGTAAGGGAACAACGTAAAAAATACTTCGGCGGTTTTTATTATGTTTTTGCCACAATTTGTGTTCTTCGCCGTTCTTTTCTCGCTTTTGCAACATTTACGCACATCTATCAATCTAGACGAAATTATAGCCCCTTCAACTCCTGTATATTTTCTATAAGTCCAACATCAGTTAACAACACCCAACCTAACCTCATGTCAAGAAACGTAAAAAGTTGAAGTTCGATTATAATTCTTCGTTACCTTGGGAAAGAACTCAGGGAAGGAGAGGGTATGGGACCTTGCTAATGTTCCCGAATTATATTCTGTTACGACCGCACATATACCTTATGTAGTCAATAAAACACGCACACTGGCGTAGGCTTCTGTATCGTGACGTTGCATTTAATCCCAGAAACAGATCAGTACCCGAAGACGAGACATTTCTTTTAATGTTCGCTATCTCGAAGTCATATCAGTTCCTTGAGAGACGCTGTGTACAACATGTATCTCCGTTTTTGACTCTCCAAGCAGGCCCTGGAGGCTTATCAGATAACGGCGTAAGAAGGAAATGTGTCGGGCCAACGCTGGCACAAATCATTGCCAATATTTTCCAGAACTGGGCCAATGTAGCCCGATGCTGTGCCGACGTTGGGATACGTTATCAGCTCTCTAATATCTGTCATCGCGCGCAGCAATGCGCCGAAAACGAGATACGCTTCATTTTTTTGTGTTATGTTTCTCGTGCCGAACTATCAGTAAACGTTACAGAAATGTAGGCGCCATATTTCTTCTTCTCGGTCTGGCGTGTCGCTACTTCATTTACGCTTTGGTGTTTCGCGGCAGGGGGATGTATTTCTTGCGTTTCGCGGAAGCTTATAAGCTGAAGCTGAAGGGAGTTGATTCTATACACGACGTGAATATGATATACATATGACCTATTTTGTACAGAGGTGACAAATAAAAGATATATGCCACTGTTGACACTCCTTGTGACCTTTGAGTGTGATTGAAAAGAACATCGTCGCCGTACCTGGCATTTTGGCGCGATCCGATACCCTTACAAAAATTGGTCTGGTTCTTGAGTCGCCTATGAGTCACCCAGTCCGCTTGCTCCCTGTAGACCCGACCGCCTTTTACACATAGCACTAGCAGACATCCTGCAGATGTCAAAGAACTTATCTATAGAATTTACGCTCAAAGTGTGTGCCGATATATATGTGCTACTTGCAGAACAACGGTAGCAAGCCCTTAATTTCTTCTTTTAAAAACGGTAGTCTTTCTTTGAATATTTCAACGATAAAATTGTGTTGTCTGTCGAACGATTCAGCCACCCGTCGGAAGTTTAAACCCATGCTCAGAACCCACCCCTCTATCTGGTAGCTGTGTTCATACTTAAGAACATTGTCAATCAAAAGGCAAACCTTACGCATATTTGAGGCGCAATATCAATACGTGTTTGGCAGTGCACCCTTTTATTTGAAAATTGCGTAGGTAACTAATTTTAAAGACCTTAAGTGTTTGTTGATCTGCGCTGACAACGCGACGCTATGAACGAAAAATCGGGTGTTTCCTATGTTTCGCTGAAAAATTCAGGGGCTTTAACTAAAACGCCCCGGTACTTCCACCTACTAATGGTTCTGCGTTTAAAAAAAACTTTCGTTTTTTTTCACATTACTTGCACATGGCGCCATACTTCATGCAGCGCCTCCACACAAGAGACCAACTTCTTTCGACATCCTTTGCAATGAAACGCTGAGACACGCGGCCAGTTTTTTTTTTTTAAAGAGAATGCACGGATACTAGTAAACGCAGTGTTAAATATATTCCTCGTATTAATTGGGATGTACAGTCCTGGTTGAAAGTTTTCAGGCCATGCTACCATAGAATTATATGGGATAGAAGCGTAGACACTTTGACCCCTCCCCCCTCTTGTAGCTTCAGTAAGTTTTTGTAACTGAATATATATATATATATATATATATATATATATATATATATATATATATATATATATATATATATATATATATATATATATATATATATATATATATATGTATATGTAACAGTACCAGAAATAAGATACCATTCAAAGCGGCAATCGCATAAGATAGTCAGGATAAAAAGTTGAATAATCGATGTAGATTATGTCAGCATTCTTCGGAAAACCTACTTTCGATCACCTGACAAGCACGACATGGAGACGGTGCACTAGTCAAAGCATACTCAAAACAGAACAGCGCGCTTTGCTCTTTGTATAGAGAAATGCGGAAGGGACGAGAGCCTCCTCCGCTCCCACTCAATTGCTGGTGTTTCTAGTCTATGCTGCCAATGATGCACAGCTGCTAACTGGCTTCACAGCCAAAATAGGTAGTCTATAGGAATCGGCATATTATTAAGACAAAAGACTGCACGTGATGTCATCGTGGTCTACATTCAATCCGAAATTAAATTTCAATAGCGACCCGCATTGAGCGCCTTCCGAATGGCTGACTGAACGCCTCCACACCAGTCGCGTCACACGAAGGCTGCTCCACGCTACGCCCGTGGAAGCCCAGCGTCGTGCTCGGCGAGGGAAGTGCCCTCCTGTGCTGAAGCGACTTCATCCCATCAAGGTTGGATGCGGCTTGCACAGTATGGCGGCCGCGGTCACGAACGCGCCAAAAGCGAACGTCACGGCCACCAGGGGCGCAGCGGCCTCGATGCCTTCCAGGGACAGGTCTGGCAACCAGCCTCGGCGTAGCAGGCGGGCGGGTGACCAGGCCTGTCGGGCAGGCGACAGGGTCCGCTGGGCAGGCGACAGGGCCCTTCTTGTAGGCGACAGGGACGCCGACCTGTTCGAGCCGAGGAACGATGGACGTAACCACGTGGTCTCATTCGCACATTCACCCTCCAAGCGTTAGCTGTATATACAGGGTGTCCGACGTAACTTTAGCCATTGTTTAAAAATATGCCGGTACACGTAATTACGACGCGACCAAATGCATGTCGTTCACCGTTGCCTGGAGTTAGTCGGACTATTTTTGTGTTCTCAAATATTGTTTAATCAGATATGTTTAAATAAGTAACTTTTGAAGGAACGAATATGGATAAAGAATTTCAATGAGAAAGTTGTGGATCAGTTTGCAAAACGTCCAAATATATAGCCTTTAACTTTATATCTGTTAAGTATTAGTGTTTTCCTGCTAATTACAAATGCCCGCGAAATACAAAAAATACCACGTGACAAACCCTCTCGCGCGCCAGTGCGCACAATGATTCTAGTGCTCTAACGTTCCGCGTACAGACGACCATAGCATCGACCCCATTGTGCTGTCTCGGCAGGGCCGCAACGGTGGTGGTGGCTTTAGGATGAACATGTTTTGCTATCGGCCACAAAAACGATAACCGCTGTGACTGCTTATCGCTGTCATGAACCGGTGTGAGAGGCGCGTGTCGTTCGTACACGGCATGACACAAAATTAACCGAGGTAAAAACCGGACCTGGCATTTGTTTTCATGCATTTGCCCTTTTCATGCGCCTGTCTTGGCCTTCATGTCCTTGCATTTCTCGTTGTGGCATTCTTAAGTCTGAACAACGTACCAACAAGCCCAGAAGCGCGTTTTAAGAATGCGGCACAAGCCCGACACGCAAATATACGGTGCACTTACTTTTCGCATCTGTAAGACACCAGTGCCGGATGTAGTCCACGAAATGACAAGCTTGTAGGTAAACATTACATAGTTGCGTATATCTACGCATAACATCGGCTTTTACTGCGTGCTGATTTCACAATCTTCCTCAATGTTTGTCAGGCATTTCAGGTTTCCAATCTGAAACCAACGACCCGTACGTATAGCTCTATGGCAAAACCAACTGCCTCAAGCGTCTGACGTCTGGGCAATGAGTGAACGTAATTTGTTGGCGTTTCCCCATTCCACTGTACACTTCCATGGAATAGCTGACTATAGACACATGGAATCTCATCACTTTAGCACGCGCCCCTACAGAGACACCCTCCTGACTATACAGCCATTGCAGCGACTTCCTTTCTTGCTCAATGGGTCTCTTCGTAGCACCCAGTCTTCATGTGAAATCACGTGCCATGCTCGTATCATCGTCTGTACGCAATGCACTTCAAGTCATGGATGCATCTTCTCGCCTTGCTGGCCTTTCAACATTGTCGTTGGCAGGCTCGATGCAAGTGGTCAGAATGGCTTGCTTGTGGGCGCCTTGGTGATCTTGCATGTTGAGTGGTCAGTTGAAGCAAACATGACACGTACGGAAAAGAATAACAGGACGGCAGCACATGCCTTCTTCGTATTTTCTTCTTCTCGCACGTCTAAGGTTTGCTGCAATTGACCGCTTAACAAAAAATATATATTTTAAACACCACGGCTGACACGCGAGGCTAGACAACACACCCACTACAAGACGTATATCACCCTCCCCCTTACACACATACACACACGTGCGCACGCCTGTACACACAAGTCTGTACGGCTGTCTGCGGGCGTTCATCTTCACCCTACGTTGAGGGCTAACCCTGGCGACAAAGACTGGCAACACACGTTATTTCGCTTATCTCTTTCAATAGCGGTACACTGTTCCCCCTGGCGCCGGGATAGAAAAGCGCTTCAGACTGACCTGGGAGCTGGCATCGCCTTGCAGATCATGCCTTCATCCTCAGACGAAGACGGGTGCACGCCCCGCACCGAGTGGGTGTGTGCCTGCTTCCGGTACACCCTGACGGCCCCGGGGGATAGAACCGTCGTACGGTGGCTGACGGCGGTGGCCGAATCCTCGCAGCGTGCCACGCGTAATACTTTCCTCTGCCTGGTCGCGGTGCCCGGGGTCTTGGAGAAGTCTGGGGACCGTGCGAGACTACACGGGAGGCTAGCGCTCTCTGCCGCGACGCTCATCATTGATGTCCTCGTTGAAAAAACGCCTATCGACAACCGGAGTCGAGGAACGGGTAACAACGGAATTTTTCGACAATAATAATAGTGATGGCCATGATCACCTGCAATGTGTGTTGCTTACCCACTATTATATATCAGCGTTTGGACGAGCATCGAAAATGAAGGTCAAGTGGCGTCGTCGAGGACTGCCTTTATTTCATTACCTAACATTAAAAGAAAAACTGCCTGCTCGTTTCGGTTTTTATAAATATATACATTACATGTTGGACATCATAATTTTCTCCCTAATATATTTTATATGCGAGGCAGCTTTTTTATTGACGTGTCAAACGCCGCGCGCACGTGCGTCTGTACGAACGCGCCGCAACGCGTTCCTCTAGCCGCAGGTGTTGGAGCGGTGCCAAGTAGGTCATTCCGCAGCTGTCCGTTGACGTCACGCTCCCCTCGCAGCTGCACGCTGTGTTGGCTGATGTAACTCTCTCCCTCAACCGCAGCACGCTCATCGCAGCGCCCGCAGCTGCCAGCTCCTCCGCTCGCTCACAACACACTCTCTCTTGCTTCACCCTCCTCACCACCCGCAAAGCTTGACCGCATGTCGAGGGGAAACGTTTTCGGCTCGTTTACCGCGATTAAACACGAAACCCAACCCGCCTCCCGTGTCTTTGCGTCTCAAACAAGATTTCACCCGAGTAAAACTACATTAAGTTTCTCTTCAAACCATTCTTCCAGCGCCCGCGTCGACGCCCTTTTCAACCAAGTCTTGTCTTGTCTTGTCTCCTAGGAGATCTTGGCTCATACCCACATGGGGGATTGGCCACACTGTACCTCATAATAGATCATTTTTTACAACGCTTGCTAAAAAAATAGAGAAATTAGATAGAAACGATAATAATGTTCCTTTGAAAAAACGTGAAAAATTGCAGAAGAATGAGATAAACCAGAATATATAAAACAAATTAACAAGAATGAGGAAGGGGGAGAAAGAATTGGATATATCTGGCAGTACCGCACCACTGCTTCTTCGCATGCCATCAGTGTTCCAAAAATCCTGTTCTATAACTTCCCTTGTTCTGATGTTCCATAATATTCAATGAAACCACAAAATTCATAGCCTATCCCACACAGTGGGTGTAAGCCACAGTAACTAGGTGAACAAGAACGAGGCTTCGAGCTCGCAACCACACATACATACAATAAACTTTGTTAATAAAATCTTGAGGAACAGGATTAGAAAAGCCTAGAGACCTGCCCAGTCAAGTCGGTGGATACACCCATATCAGTACCAGAGATGATGACTGTCGATGATGATATGAGCCGTCTGGACGGCGAGGTGTTGGTGCCTGATTATATCCAGGCTGCGCAGTCGCTGACTCTAGCTGACCGCGAATTGTGTGGAGGGAAGTACACGTTAAATGGGCGCAGCCTGGACATATAGTCGAAGGTACAGGCGTCATACAAACATTTCGGACTCGACTGCTGGTAGTAGTGGTTAGGCCGGTTGAAAGCTGTTGCAGTAAAATATAAGTGCGTGTCTGCAAAAGTCGTGAGTTATTGAATAGGCTTTGTCTAATTTGGGGTTGGGCGGACATCGTGCCCAGTGAGCCCGTATGCTTGAACTGTGCTAAACTACAATGAAATGAACATTACAATACCAACTGAAACAAATCAAACCAATAGACAATTCAGCCAAAAAAGCGCGGGTGCAATATTTGTCGCGGTTGTCTTAAAGTACAAAATAAATTGAAATGAGTAAAAATGGACCTAGGAAGAACCAGTTCCGTCACTGGTATTCGAACCCACTTCGTTGTAAATTGTGTCCTATAGTATCGTACCGACGGAACTGGTGCTTTTCAGCCACTTGAATTCAGCGAAGCATGGTAAAGTGAAGTAACTCCAAAGAAAGAAATGACATGACTTCAATTTACACGATACGAGAGACCCCCGGCTGTTTTGATAACATGCAAGAGCCAGATACAATCTAAAATGGCTCAACTTATACTGAGGACGACGCAAGAAGCCGTAACGAAAAAAGCGATATGGGCAACTTTCTGCTATAAATATTTAACATTTCAAGTAAATGCGTGCATCGTGTTCAGAACGTCGTCACGATACACTACCAAGCGACGAGCCGATGCACGTCACAAATTTTGAGGAGGAATCCCTTCTCCTCTCCGGGCCTTTCGATAATCCCAAGCGTTGGTTGTGGCATCGCATCTGGTAACGTGACCCACAAAAAAACTGCTTGTAGTGCCCGCAGGTAGGCGTGCACCGCCGCTCATCCTCCTCGCACTGTGACACGGCTGCTTGATCTCGATTCCCCTTTAAGGAAGAGATCGAGCGGCCGAGACCGTGAGAAGCACTTGACCAGGAAGAGAGACGAGGCGATGAACGGATCTTGGCGAAGAAAAAAGCGTCATGTGTGAGGGCCTCTCTCTGATCTTCTGACGCGTGTGACTCCGCTTTTACGTTAGAGTTACGAAAAATTCTCGCAGCTGCGTGTTTGTTAAAGATTCGTGCACAACTCCGACACCACAGTCAAGTTTCGACGTCTGGGTCATTCAGAGACTCTATATAAACAAGATAAGAGCAGAGTGGGTCGATGAACAGATGCGCGCTAATTGCATCTTTTCGAACTCAAACAGAACAAATGTGCATCGGGAGGGCATGTAGTTCAAAAGAAAGATAATCGCTGGTCATTAGGAGTGGAATTTAGGGCAACTCTTTATACCAATTGAAAAACGACATTTCCAGATGAGTCGTAAGATCAATCTACAAAGAGTCTAGAAATGATCCGTATCTAGACATAAACTCTAATTTTCTTATCAGCGTGGACCACGGCCATCTTCCTGTCAAATCTCTTCTCAAGGCTCGAGAGTACAAGTGGGGCCTCTGTAACGGCCACGCCCTCTGCAAACGGCCGCAGGACACCGCGAGAATTTGTGCACGTCTTCGTCAGCGGCAGCCGCCGCGGTGGGGCTTCGGAGACCTGCCGAGTATCACGACCGCGTAGAGGATGGCGCCCAGGGCCAGAGTAACGGCGACCGCGGGCAGCGCTTCTTCGATCGAGAACGCCGGCATCCACGTACGACCCGCGATGTAGTTGCTCCACGACGGCGGCCCGACAGGTGACCCCGACGATGGACTCGAGACGAGTTTGCCCTCATCGTCGTTGGCGATCTTGTCCTCGAACGGGTCGCGTAGCGAGGGCATGGGGACCACTGCCCCTCCGGAGCTGCTGGCGTTGCCCGTGTCCGGAGCCGCGGCGCGGTTGTCGCCGACGTTAGCGGCATTGCTTTTGGTCTCTTCTTGAGCTGACGCCACGTGCGTGATTGACCGACGTGAGAAGCTATAGCGTCTTTCGGGAGTAGGTGTCCGTGGGCTTTCAATCTGCTTGCTCATCGCGATGTAGAGGTTCGGGCTCGGGCAGTCGGTCGTCGGTTGGCGTTGATGGTGATGATGGTGATGATTCCCCTGGAATGATCGGAACTTACCCACTAAGGAGAATCGGCCAGGAGCGGGGCGGTTCATATAATCTGAATTCGAATCACAGACGGCACATTTCCGGCATTTGGGGACATCTGTGCGTGACGCCCTCTCTAGGCTGCAAGAACGGCGTCCTGCCATAACTAAACGGGGAGTTGGTGAAAAAAAATTGTATCTGACCGGAAAAGCTAGTTATCAAAAATTACTACGAGTTATATGCGGCAAAGGCCCACAGGAGCATGCTGGTGAAATTGCAGCGTTGCACTACAAAGCGGCGGCTCCAGGTGCTTTATAGTGCGACACCGTAATTTTATGTTACCGTGGGTCTTGCTGCATGTAACCAGGAATCATTTTCGGTAACTAACTTTTTTGTCAGACTTTTTTTGCCTTTTTTCAATGAATTTCTGAAGACGACCGCTTTGACTGACAAAAGATGGCGCTATAAAATGCCCCAAAATCCTAGTATGAGCAATGCTCGGGGAGACGTTTGCTTACGCATAGGCATAATTATGCCTATGCCTAAGCTTTAGAATTTTAGAATTTTGAGATTTTATTGCGATAGCAATTATATGAACACATTCAGTTGAATTTTGCCGCCGGCGTCGACATCGGCGTCTCCGTCACTCACCGTATTTTTATACGTATCTATACTATATATAAAAACGCAAGAAAGAAAAATAATCCATAAAAAGACTCCAGCGCGCGGAATATGGGACCTCTGAATGGTGAGTGCAAGGCGTTAGCTACAGAGCCACCAAGGAGCACCTCCTTTATTGTTCAAACAGAAAGCTATTTATATCTACCACTTACCACTGGGGATAGGCATCTTGGGGGGAACTATCGTGTTTTCACCATTACCAGCAAGATGGCGCAATGAGCGCGCGTCGCCCCATCGTCACGACGCGGCGGCGTGCGATCTCATCTCCCACGCGTACTTACCCCTGTGCAGAGGGGGGGCAGTGTGGACCTCACGCGTGTGCTTATCTCACAGTGGGGGACGGTCGTATGTCTTGGCTGGCCTTTGGCTTTCACCGAAATAATTCTGTTGGAGTTACTGGGCGTACAAAGGTCACCGCAATCGGGGCACAGTGTCCGTTTGCGAAAAGGGTGTGCTTTTCAGACACAGCGAAGTAACAACTGAGACGTTTATTCGCATTCATCTGTATCGGTGAGTACGTTTTGTGAGTCATTTGTGTGTGAGAAACGCGGGAGGCGTTTTGATATGCTTTCCATTCTGCGCGTGACCTTCCGATTTGTCGCTCGTGGATTGGCACAGACAGAAATCGTGGATTGGCAGAGACGGCCTAATTTCATGTGGCCCCGATGTCACCTGACATTAACACCCCCCCCCCCCCCCCCGATTTCTTTCTTAGGAGGTATGCGAAAGGTAAGTTTTATAAAGCGGCCGTTCCTGATAATGTGACATTGCAACAACGCGTCAGAGATGTCATTAGCACAATTACACCAGGCACTTTACAGAACGTGTGGAAAGAAATGTAGTACTGGGCTTGTTATTTTGCGTGTTACCAAGTGTACCAGTTCACATTAATATTGTGTCTAACCAACAAAATGAGCCCTTAATTTTACACTTTCCTTCAGTTGTACCTCTAGTAATAAGTAGCTGGCCTGTTAAAGTTATTTATTGTTGATGCGTGTTGCGTGCAATAAGTGTTTCAAAAGGTAGAAAACAACGAACAGGCGCACATGCGGTATAACGCCCGTTTATATTACCGTATATGCGATTGAGGGTTACATTTTTTCATCGTGGTAAAAAAATTGTGGACACGTCGCATGTCAAACATTTGAAGTATTTTTTTTTCTTCATACAAATGCGTGGAGGTGGGATGTGTTCGACTTTCCGTGCTCCATGTAGACGCTGTGCGCCGAAGCACGTGGCGTCCGCGATCGAGGCCTTACTGGACGATCGCAGAGTCCACAGTTCTTTTCGAACAAAAAAGAAAGTACACAAGTCTTCGTCAATGGCCCCCACGAGAAGCACTCCGACGACCGAGTATCACGACGGTGAAGACGAGCGCGCCCAGGGCCATCGTCAGGGCCACCATGGGCAGGACGTCCTCGAACGAGACTTCGTGTAGCCAGCCTCGGACCGCTAGGTAGTTCCTCCACGACAGTGACCTGGGCGGGGGACCGACAGTTGGCTTGACAGACGACTTCGAGGAAAGCTCCGTCGACGCCGAGCCGTCGCTGACGATCTTGCCCTCGTCATCGTCTTCGTCGCACAGGCTAAGCATTGAGTGCGTCTTCTTAGCTGGGACCCTGCTGCCGGTCGCGGAGATGCTTCCCGTTCTTTGGAGGTCGTGAAGGGGCGTGACAGGGCCGACGACACCGTCTCCGGCGAAGTATTCGGGCGGCGACGCCACGCGCATCACCCGTCGATGGTGTAGGCGTGAGGCGCGCCTAGAGGCAGGGGCCTTGTCTTCTGTCATAACGTTTATGGTCACGCTGCCGGGACTTAGGGGGTCAGGGATCGACGTCGTTGCTTCAGCGTTGATGGTCCTCTGGGGATGATGATGATGATGATCCTCTCGTATTGCTGGCACTCGCCCACAAAGGGAGGTCAGCCGAGAACCGGGCGGCAGAATCATTAGGTCAGTTGGTTATGTACCTAAAAGCATTCAATAAAAGTTAAATAAAAACAAAAAAACAAATAGTATATAACGTATCAAAATGGAAACAGTCTCGGAGCCGAAAATAATAAGACTAGACTAGTATTTTATAGCAAAAACTCACAGATTTTCGATGGTGATGGTGCTAGTGTTGGCGATGATTACCATAATTTCGAAGAATGACGCACACCCGCTAAGAAGGAATTGGCTAAGAGAAACTCGCGTTGAAACGCGAATACTTGGGGCTTAGTAATATCCGCACTTTTTTTTTCTAGTGCCTAAAGCTCGTATTATGTGGCTGTAATTTTGACTCGAATAGTTACGTCTGAGCCAGCATTACCTCTGGGGGTATATTCCCAGCGACAGGACGTGGGGACCACGATCAATCACCCACGGCAGCCGCTGTAGGCTATATTACCTAAGACATATGGGCGGCGCCATGTTGGGCGTTGTTGTGACCATCGTCTGAAGGCGCCACGCTGGCCATGAGAAGCGGAGCGAAGCAGCGTTTCCACGTCCGGAAGCCCCAGCGTTATTCCCTCGAAACGAGCCCCAAGCGGCGCGAAGCAACAAAGGGATTAGAATGTGGCAACTTCCGGCTGTTTGTGAGCCAATATCCCTATACGGGCATTTCCTCCTGATGGCTTGTTCGGCGAGACGGCGAAAAGACCGACTGCGCAGGTGATGTCTAAGCGATTTAAGTCCCTGGCTGCATTTCCAGGGAAAGACGGCAGCATGCAGCAACCCTACCGCCAACTTGTTCCGTTAAGGACCCCACTTCCCCTCTTCTCAGTGAACTGGGCGGAGAAGCATTACGTCAGGAGATGCGATGTCTATACGGCGGTCGTGTGTTATTGACTGCTGCCAAAGTGGGTGGCGTGATGTATGGGATTGGTGTTTCAATAAAGAAAGAGGAGCCCGCCAGGGTTTAAAACGACGCTGCAAAGGGCTGGACGTGGCTCTGCACAATGGTCTGACAGTTCATCCACCACGCTCGTGGTTTGCGGAACTCCTAACCCCTATGCTGTAAATAGTTCTAAATAGTGTCATAAACCTGATTGTTTTTTGTATTCCCAACTTGTCATTGTTTGTTTCCTCCACCCGAAGTTGCGCCACGCTATACCACATGACGATAGTTATAGCGCGAGAACAAAACGATGACACAGAGACAAGAAGGACACGAAAGTCTCTGTGTCGTCGTTTTGTTCTCGCGCTATAACTATCATCGTGCCATACCAACTAGCCCAAGCTGGCACACTTCTAAGCTGGGCCCACAAGAGTGTGGGCCCAGCGTAACCCTGACGTCTCGGCAACCCACGTCAGCGAAGTCGATGTATTCTTGTTCTAGGGGTGAAGCTCCTTATGGTCGAGACTTGTCCGTTGGCGTTGTGAGCCATAGCCGTCACAGACGATGACGATGAAGAACAAACGCGTCACAGACCTGACATTCTCTTTCTTCCATCGCGGCACAGCACATGTTAGGTACCCACTATAAGTCATCACGATGACGATCACGGACGACGACTGGCTTGTGCAGTATGAGACGGTTCGATATGCTTTTTACGATGCACTTCGTATGACTTGAAAAGCAACATCCACCAGAGAAAAGTGCCAAGACCTCGTCTTTGCCGAATTCAGGCTAGATTCGATACCACAAAGCGCTATAAATGACGGCAAAACGAAATCCACAACTTGACACAACATACCAGTCATGAACGGTAAACATTGAAGTTTGAAGTTTGAAGTTTATTCATCATCATAGTTTTAAACATACATCACTTATCCAGTGGTTGAATGGAAAGGGGTGGTGAAAAGGCAACTGAATGCCTGACAATGCACCGATCCCCGCCCAGACCACAATAATGCACAACACTCAGCATGTGTGTCTAGAGCATAAATACATAGATTCAATACAGTGAAATATACAAAGTGTAGACGTAGAGCATGGAAAAGATAAGAAATATTTACACATCTATAAATGCACTCTTTACACATAAAAGCCCTTTAAAATCCTATAAAAAACAGAAACGTAGTTGTGAACAGTTGTGAGGAAGTGAAAAATTTACAGTGCGTTTCAGCAAAGCCACACGAGTTGCACTTCATTAACATACAAAAAAGACATATCACGTTTGAAGCATGAGTAGATAAGCGTGTATCTTCTTTTTGAAAATTGCTGGGGATTGACTTTCATTCACTATGGTGGTGGCCATGGTATTTGAGTTTAAAAACGAAGGAATAAGGTGCGCTAGCTTTTGTCTACCGTAGTTGGTCCGAGTCCTCTCACTGTAATAGGTGGTTCTTCTAAAGTTATACATTGGTAGTTTCCGGGAGTAAGCATCATGAAATTTAACTGCGTTTGATTTGATTTGATCGTAAATGACTGTCGCTAGCTTTTTATGAAAGATATTTTCAAATGTTAGGATTCCATGCTTAAGGAAAAGAGGAGCAGAAGGCGTTCGACGCGGAACATTCTCGATTATACGTAGCATTCTTTTTTGCAGTCGGTGAATCCCAATTTTATTTGTTCTTGTTGTCGAGCCCCAGATTAACAGGCAGTATTGTATGCGGGAATAAACTAAAGCGTAGTAAAGTTGCTTTGTCACCCAAAGGGGTAGAAAGCACCTAATTTTTCCAATCACACCAATGGACCGTGATACCTGGGTACGTAGTTTATCTATGTGACTAGACCAGTTCAACGTTTCGTGAAAAATGACGCCTAAGAACTTTTGAGTCTGGACTCGCTCAAACTAAACTCCTCTGAATGACAGCTGCGTATTACGGAGAATGGAATTGTTTCGAGGGTGAAAAATAATGTACTTTGTTTTCTTGATATTTAGTTCTAACTGATTTATTTTCAATCATAGAGACAAATTGTTAAGCCAAAGGTTAGCTTGTTTTTCTATACTAGAGATATCCTGACCGGAAAAAAATACATTAGTGTCGTCTGCGTATAATATAATATCTTCTGTTAGAGGTACGTTTACGATATCGTTTATATATAATAGAAATAGAAGTGGCCCAAGTATGGAGCCCTGTGGGACGCCATAATTTATCTTGCCCATTTCAGACTTTGAGTGTTTCATATCAGTATATTGGAACCGATTACTAAGGTAACTTCTTATTAAATTAAGAGACGAGCCCCTTATTCCGTATTCGGCAATCTTTTGTAGAAGAATTTCATGCTTAATAGAATCAAACGCTTTCTTAAAGTCAAGAAATATTCCGATTGTGAGGCGTTTTTGTTCAAAATTATCGATTATTTTATCTTTAATAGATAGTAGGGCTTTTTCAGTAAACTTATTCTTCTGAAATCCATACTGATGTTCTGTAATTACTTTTTTTGAGCTACAGAAATTTGCAAATCGTACATATATCACACGTTCTATGATTTTGGAAAATATGGACAAAACAGAAATGGGCCTGTAATTACCCATGTCATTTTCATCACCACCTTTGTGGATAACAGACACTTTAGCTACTTTTAATTTGTTCCAGTGTTCAAGATAAGATTGCAGATATGGGAAAAAGGTGCGCTAATATTCTCTGAAACTGCTTTCAAGGGTTCAACCCTTAAACCGTCAAAGCCAGCAGCAGAATTGTTGTTTAAATTCTTTATCAGCAAGGCTACTTCCGATTCATCTGTGGGAGTTAGGAAAATGGATTCCGGGATGCATGCTGTAATATACGATTTATAAGGCTGGACGGCACCAACTGAAGTATCGGAAGCTCCTGATCTCAAGAAATGGTCGTTGAACATATGGGCAAGTTGAGTACCGGAATAAGATCTGCCCTCTATTTGAACCTCAGAAATGGTCTTCGTATTCTTGTGTTGCAAAAGATCGTTGATAGTGTTCCAAATAGCTTTTTGATCATTGAGTATATTCGCAAACTTATTTTCATAGTAGTTTATTCGGGCCTTTTTAATATCAGACGCTAATTTATTTCTGACCTGCTTAAACTCCATCAAGTACTTTAGGCGTTTAGATTTTATGAATTCAGTGAATAACTTATCTCTTGCTTTCATCCTTTTTAGAAGTGCAGCATCAATCCATGGTTTTCTTGCCTTCTTGGGTTTTTTGTATGCCACGAAAGGAAAGGCTTGATCGTAAAGCTCTGTTATCTTTGTTATAAATATGTCGTAGGCGCTCACAGGGTCAGCGTTATTGTAAACACCATTCCAGCTCTCTCGTGCGATAACGTTTTGGAAAATCTTGATATTTTCTTGGTTAATTTTTCGATAATGCGTAGGATTTACTGGACTTCGTTGTTTTATTGCCCAGGTAAAAAATGCAAAAATTGGAAAGTGATCGCTGACTCCAGCTGTCAAAACCCCTGCGCATACCTCATTTTTACAGTTCGTGAAGCATAAATCTAATGCAGTTTCAGTTAATTGTGTAATCCTGGTGGCTACATAAATTGTATTTTCATAACCAAAAGAAAGCATTTGGTCAAGAAAGTTTTGCTTGTTGCAACTTGAGGACAGCATATCTATGTTAAAATCTCCGGTAACAATTGCCCGTGCGCCACTTTTTTCACAGTACTCAAGCATTTCATATATGAAATCTAGGAAATTAGTCATAGCGCCTGAAGGGGGCCTATATAGAGCAGCTACTAAAAGGCTTTGACATTTTACCATGACAGATTCAAAATGCGTCGATATTACAGTGTATTCTTTGACAATATTGTATTTCACGCTCTCGTGAACATAAATCGACACACCACCCCCGCGTTTATTTTCCCTTCAGATTGATGCACAACTGTAGTTCATAAACTGTATGTTATCACGGTTATCAATAGACCACGTTTCGGTGAAAGCTAAGAAGTCAAACCGGTGATTCAAGTTGTTCAGAAGGAAGTCAACAGATTCTTTTTTATTTTGAAGGCTTTGTGCATTAAAATGAATCAGTGATAACTGTTTTTTTTTTTGTGCAGTGAAGCAACTTTTTGCAAGGCCTCGGCGTTATAGTAGTTGGTTGCCATGTTTGCGAATAAAAAGCAGTCATCTCTTGTGGTCAGCTATCTTTCACTTCATCGTATTTTTTCAAGGTCTTGCGCAGTTGCGATTCTAATCAACCTATCATTCGGGCTTCGGCGCACGAAAAGTTTGCCGTTCTTGTGCCATGCAAAATTGTAATTGTTTTCAACTGCTTTAGTTTTCATTTGCCAGAAGAGGTTCTTGTTGTATGCCGTTAGGTTTTCACTGAAGAATATAGCTGACTTTGCTTTCTTCAGTTCCCCTTTCTTTTCAAGCCATTTTTCTTTCGTTTTGCGAGATGCAAATCGAACTATCACAGTATTGGGCTTGTCTCGAGTTCTTTCGTTTCTTGACGGTACTCTGTGGGCGGCTTCGATGTCAGACTCGGAAAGTTGTGGAAGCTTTAGATCAGTTGCCAGTTGGTTGAGCTTCGCCAATAGGTTTTCGTTTTCGTGATAAGTTAACCCATTCACTTCGAGGTTGAGACGCCTGCTGTACTGGTCTAACTCGTTCAACTCCTGCTGAAGTTTTTCCACATCTTTTTGTTTATCTTGTGTTTCAAGCCTCATAACCCGCTTTCTGAGATCTGACATTTCTGCCGATTGTTTTGCCATCTGTGCAAGAACTTCATCGTATTTACTGGACATAACTTGTATATATATTGTATATAACATTGTATATATATTATAACTACACACCGCTTGGCGCTCATATGCACGTGTGAGCGGCAAATGTTACGAGTGATTTAAGGTAGCACCGAATGAGTCCACAACTTCGCCAGATTTTCATTCACATCATGGATATGCCGTGATTTTTTTTATATTGTGACGTCGTTTAATAAGGTCATAAAAAACGTATTCACTTGCTCGACCGCTTTCATCCGGATGCGTCGACCGTAACACTGTTCGTTTAGTTGTTAAAGAAGCAAAATACAAAGGTTAATAGCCCGATATGGCAGCGCTGAAACCACTTCTTGTATTAGCCTTACAAACTATTCTACGAATTTTCAAAACTATATTCTTGCGTAGCGAGGAATGTATAGTTCTAACGTTCGCAATCCTGCGCTGAATGCAGCTCTGACACCTGAGCAAATGCGTAGCACGGGTCCCAGCGATTCCCGTTCACAAAGATCGCGCTGCTACCTTTGCGATTACGTCAATGTTAACGCGGTGGCTTCGCGGACTGTCTCCGTCAATGGGTATGGCTGATTAGCGACAGCGGGCGGTTCGCAGCAGTGGTGGTGGATTTACACAGTGTACTTATCATTATGTTTCGTGTGGCCATGGTTCGAACCAAGGGCTCTCTCCTCGTCCTCGTCGGCTGGCCTGGCCGGGGCATGGCGATGGCATTGCGATAGCATAGCACAACGTCGGCACAACGGGGTTCAATTGGGTTGTCGGTGGCCTCGCGCATATAGAATTTTTTTTCATATCACTTCTTACTTGTGTTCACGTCTGTGTTATCTGTATTGTGTGTTTCTTTTTATTCCCTCTGCTCTCTTTTTTTCTTTCCTCCTATGTATCTTCCTTTCCTCTGTATTTCCCCTCCCCGAAGGAGCAGAAAAGTGATGTGCCCCTCGTGACAGTTGTCAACTGTTCTCTCCCTGTTTCCTGTTATTGTTGTTTCGTGGAAGAGTGGCAAAACCCACCTCGGGGGATCGGCCTATTTTGTACGTGCCTTCGAGTTTTCTGTGCATACAAACAAAATATATGGAATAAATGTAGCACCTCTCATTCGTCGTTGTTATTGCACACCACGTCGTACAAATCGGCGCACGGGTTCTGGGACCGAAGCACAAAAGGAAGAGGAGGACAAAGTTGATGAAGATAACGAAGAGAGTGCCTGTTGGCTCTTGAAGATGGTACTTCTGTTTTTTTTTTATGCGACGCGGCAAACTATACTTGCTTCACTATACATAGCTATGTTTTCTCTCTCTTTTTCTATATTCTTGCTGTGTCTCTTGCTTCCTATCTTTCTTCTTTTTCTGCGTATATTTTTCTTTTTCTTCCTTTTCTTTCCGTACTTTCCTCTATCACTTTTTATGCCTTCCTTCCTGTTTTTCTATCTGTGTATTTGGTTCCTTACCTTCTTTTTTTACCTCCTTCTTCCGTTTGTTACTTCTATGTCCCTATATCTGCAGTAAGGCTTTCACCGTCTACCTTTTCTTTGCTCTTTTTGTGCTACTTTCAAAGTTTTTTGTCCTGACAATTTCTTTCTGCGTCTTTGTTTGTCTATCACTCTACCTGTGTAGTTGGTGCCTCGTCCTCTCTCGGTTTTTTAGATTCTTTCCCATATATATATATATATATATATATATATATATATATATATATATATATATATATATATATTGTGGGCATTTAGTATACGCATCCTCTTCACCGGTACATTATCATCATTATCATGTGTGGCTCATGCATCCCCATCGTTGTCGCGTAGCATCATCATCTTGGTCCGATCATCTCAGCTGTCGGCTGCCGGTTCTTCGGGCCTAATAAAGGTCTTCCAAACCAAGACTCCATACGTGGTGGAGCGTGCTGTTGGATCCCCCGCCATCCTCTCGACCACTCTACCCCCTGGAGCTACGTTCAGGTCGCCGCTTGGGCCAGGTGTCCGGAAATATGTCGCACCAAGAAGAGGTCGGTGCTGCAGCCGTTCCCACTCCGCCACCGCGTGCCGCGCCTTTCCACGTCATTAACAGCCTCCAGCGTGAGCCCCATCCCTTCGCTGGTATGCGCGGGGAAGATGTGGAGGAATGGCTGGACGATTTCGAACGGGTCGGCGCTGCTAACCGGTGGGATAACACCTACAAACTCGCTTACGTGTCATTCTACCTCACGGGTGTCGCGAAGACGTGGTTCCTCAACCACTTCATGGACATCCCCGACTGGTCAGCCTTCAAAGATCAGCTTCGCCATGTCTTTGGCACACCGGCTGTCCGTTCAGCTCTCGCAAGGAAAGCTCTTGCGACTCGGAAACAGCACATCGGGGAGTCGTATACATCCTACATCGAGGATGTCCTTTCACTTTGCCGCCGGGTTGACACCCCAATGACAGAGTCAGACAAGGTACGCCAGCTTCTTAAGGGCATTGGACCCGTCGCATTCAATGCCCTTGCAATCCAGAATCCGGCTACCGTTGCTGACGTTGCGACAACCTGTCAGCGCCTCGAAGAACTTGAGTCGATGCGCCTACAACCGGACAGTGACGCGGCCCGTATTACGACTGATCCAAACCTACGAGAAACGATAAGGGTGATAATACGCGAAGAATTAGAATCAATGGGATTCACACTACCATCAGTATCTACCATTCAGCCTTCTTCAACGTCATTGCGGGATGTCATCAGGGAAGAGCTCACGTCCATGACCCACATGGCCAACCTGCAGCCCATTGTCTCTCGTACTCTACCATCGTTCCCGCACACCGCCGCCGCACCACCAGGCACCGTCAGCTCGACGTCCCCGCCACGAACGTACGCGTCGGTTGCTGCCGCACCTCCCACAAGCTTTCCCACGAGCTTTTCATCACCACCGCGTGAGCCGTCACCTGTCCCTCTGACTTCTCTCTCTCCTGGTGCAGTTAGCGCAAGCTACTACCCTCCTCATCGATCGACTCGGCCTACGTGCTATTATTGCGGCTATCGTGGTCACATTGCACGCTTTTGCCGCAAGCGCCAGCAAGACGAGCGCCGACGGTATGACATACGCGAACGGGACTATACCGCAGGAGCCTTGTACCAGGGTCGCCGTTATTCGTCACCGCCGCGTCGGTCTCCATCTCCGCCAGCATCGGGTGAACTGCGCAGTAGTCACCGATCAACCCGACGCCGTTCACCGTCGCCTTACCGTCGCTCTTCTTCTCCTCTTCAGCCCGCTTCCCTTACTTCTGATCGGCGTCCGGAAAACTAAGCGATGCAGTTTTTGGAGGACAAACTGCATTCCAACACAAGACTCCAATTCCTCCAGCGCGCCCCTACAATATGATTGCGGTCACAGTTGAGGGAGTGGACGTTGATGCTTTGGTGGACACTGGGGCTGCGTTTTCTGTTATTCGTGCTGATTTGTGTGCCCGTCTTCGAAAAGTCACGACGCCTTATGATGGACCGACACTGGTTACAGCCCAGGGAACAATGATTCGCCCTTCCGCTCTCTGTACTGCCCGTGTACTAATCGACGAAATTCTTCATCATATAGAATTTGCTGTGCTATCCCCGTGCTCCCATGAACTCATTTTAGGCTGGGACTTTCTTTCCTCTGCTTCTGCGGCTATTTGCTGTGCACAACGTGTCGTCCATCTTACTGACACGGACCACTTGCTCAACGACGAAACCTACAGGCCACTTCGACTCATCGCTGCAGTAGACATCGAGTTACCACCAAACGAACATCAATTAGTGACAGTTTTGTCCAACGACGTCGACTCTGGTGACATTTTGGTCACTCCGTCACCGTATTGCCTTAATAAAGGCATAGCTCTGGCATCAGGTGTGGCTCGCTTCAACGATGGATCAGCTGTCCTCGCTGCTACGAACACCACACCAGATAAAATTTTACTGCCGCGGGGCACTACTGTCGCCTGCGTTGCCGATCTGGAGCCTGTGTGCGTCGTGCCTCTTACCCCTGCCTCCTCTAAAGGCCATCCTGGAGATCATGCTGCTTCCTCGGCCTTTACAGCAGCCATCAACAAGGACTTGACAGATTTGCAGAAGCAGCAGCTGCTTGATTTGTTGCAAAAGCATGCAAACTCTTTTGACGTTCATTCATCCAGCCTGGGTCAGACAACTGCTACAGCACATCGTATTCAGACCGACGGAACATCCATTGTGCATCGTCGTCCGTACCGCGTCTCCCTAGCCGAACGAAAAATCATTGAGGAAAACGTAGACGATATGCTGCAACGGGAGATAATCCGACCCTCAACCAGTCCTTGGTCGTCTCCAGTGGTTTTGGTGCGTAAAAAAGACGGTTCGGTACGATTTTGCGTCGATTACCGAGTACTCAATAAGATCACTAGAAAGGACGTATACCCCATGCCACGCATCGACGACGCCCTAGATTCCTTACAGGGTGCTGAATACTTTTCGAGCCTCGACTTGCGTTCAGGCTATTGGCAAATCCCCATGCACGAAGATGATAAAGAAAAAAACTGCGTTTGCAACGCCGGACGGCCTATACGAATTCAATGTTATGCCGTTCGGTCTATGCAATGCGCCCGCAACTTTTGAGCGCATGATTGACACCGTGCTGCGTGGCCTGAAATGGAAGACTTGCCTATGTTACCTCGATGACATTGTTGTCTTTTCATCGACGTTTTCTCAACATCTGCAACGCTTGGACGAGGTCCTGACTTGTCTTGCGGGCGCTGGTCTTCAAATTAACACCAAAAAGTGCCATTTCGCCAGCAGATCTATCAAGGTACTCGGTCATATTGTGAGCAAGGACGGAATTCGCCCAGACCCTGATAAAACTGCTGCAGTGCTTCGCTTCCCTCGCCCTGACAAACCAAAAGATTTGCGAAGTTTCCTTGGTCTCGCCTCTTACTTTCGGCGATTCATACAAAACTTTGCCTCCATAGCCGCACCACTTCATAAGCTACTTGCTTCCGGTATGCCCTTTCAGTGGTCTCAGTAATGTGAATCAGCTTTCGACAGGTTGAAGAGTGCCCTCACGACCGACCCTGTACTTGCTCATTTTCACGATGATGCACCGACCTTCCTGCACACAGACGCTAGCGGCCGCGGTTTAGGAGCCGTGCTCCTGCAACGCGACAACTCTTCGCGAGAGCGAGTCGTTGCATACGCCAGCCGCGTCCTCTCCGCAGCCGAGAGGAACTACACGATCACCGAGCAGGAGTGCCTCGCCATCGTTTGGTCAGTACAGAAATTTCGTCCATACCTGAATGGCCGCCATTTCACCATTGTGACCGACCACCATGCTTTATGTTGGCTTTCGACACTCAAGAACTTGTCGGGACGCCTCAGACGCTGGATTCTACGCCTCCAAGAATATGATTTTGAGATCGTGTACAAGTGTGGCAGGAAGCATAGTGACGCCGATGCTCTTTCTCGCTGCCCACTACCAGCGACTCCACTCGGGGTTTCAGCCGTCAATTTGCACAACACGCCCTCGGAGTCCACGTCTACGGCGGTTTCCTCTCTCGCCTCTATGGACCAGCTGCCTTCGGACGACCCGCACGATTTTCCTTCTCGACAGTTGGCTGACCCATACTGTCGACGTATTATAGACTACCTCACTGGCAGTTCCCGTCCACCTAATGCAAGGCTCCGTCGCCAGCTCTCGCAATTTAAGCTGGACAACTCGGTGCTGTACCGCAAAATTTACCATCCTGACGGTCAGCGCTGGGTTCCCGTTCTACCCCGATCGCTTCGGTCCGAAGTCCTCAGGGCACTTCATGACCATCCGACTGCTGGTCACCTTGGTTACCATAAAACCTACGATCGCCTTCGAAGTCGGTTTTATTGGCCAGGCATTACCACTAGCGTAGCTCGGTACGTCGGGTCCTGCACTACCTGCCAATGTAGAAAACTACCAACATCTGCTCCCGCCGGTAAACTACAGCCTCTTCCGTGCCCAGCCACACCATTCGAAGTTGTAGGCGTCGATCTTTATGGCCCCCTCCCAGTCAGTGCTGCTGGAAACCGGTGGATAGTAACAGCCATTGACCATTTGACGCGCTACGCCGAGACGGCATCCGTTACTACAGGTTCAGCTTCTGAGATTGCCGATTTCATCCTCCGAGCCATTATACTGCGTCATGGTGCTCCACGTGTGTTGCTCAGCGACCGTAGAAGGGCCTTCCTTTCACAACTAGTGAACGAACTTCTTCAGGCCTCCGGCACAACTCACAAGACTGCCTCTAGTTATCATCCCCAGACTAACGGCCTCACTGAGCGATTCCACCGCACTCTTGCTGACATGATCGCCGCCTATATTCAACCAGACCACAAAAACTGGGACGTTGTTCTCCCATTCGTCACTTTCGCCTACAATACGGCCATTCAGCGAACAACCGGCTACTCGCCATTTTACCTAGTTTATGGACGCTCCCCTACTACTTTCCTGGACGTCTCCTTCTTTACCTGCCAAGTGAATTCATCTCCATCCTCTTCAGAGGAATACGTTTCACGACTCGCACAGTGCCGCCAACGAGCTCGTATAAACACTGAAGCCCGCCAGGAAGACAGAAAGCTAGTTTATGATGAATCGCATCGTGATGTATTCTTCCAACCTGGAGACGAAGTGCTCCTTTTGACGCCTGTTCGCACACCTGGTTTGTGCGACAAACTTCAGCCTCGGTTTATTGGACCGTACACAGTTCTTGAAGAGACTTCACCAGTGAATTATCGCGTGACGCCACTTGTAGCCCCAGCAGATCGCCGTTATCGAACTACAGAGGTCGTCCATGTCTCCCGTATGAAGCCCTTCATGCGACGTTCTTTGTCCCCTTGACTTGACGCGGCCAGGCTGGCCGCTTTCACGTGGGGGGAATTGATGTGGGCATTTAGTATACGCATCCTCTTCACCGGTACATTATCATCATTATCATGTGTGGCTCATGCATCCCCATCGTTGTCGCGTAGCATCATCATCTTGGTCCGATCATCTCAGCTGTCGGCTGCCGGTTCTTCGGGCCTAATAAAGGTCTTCCAAACCAAGACTCCATAATATATATATATATATATATATATATATATATATATATAGAACTGGCAGAGCTTTCAAAGTTGATTAATAGACGTAAGGTATGCCATGTAAGAAGGTATAACATGGAGAGAATTGAACACGCTCTGAAAAACGGAGGAAGTGTCAAAGCATTGAAGAGGAAACTTGGGATAGGCAAAAGTCGGATGTATGCACTGAGGGACAAAGAAGGCAAAATAACTACCTATATGGATAGGATAGTTAAAATAGCGGAGGAGTTTTACAGAGATCTTTACAGTAGCCGAGACAACCACGACCTTAATACCATAAGAACTAGCAGTAACCCAGATTACACCCTACCAGTAATGATAGAAGAAGTCAGAAAAGCTTTGGAGAGCATGCAAAGAGGCAAATCTGCTGGTGAGGATCAGGTAACATCAGATCTGCTGAAAGATGGAGGACAGATTGTGTTAGAAAAACTAGCCACCCTGTTTACGAGGTGTCTTCTGACGGGAAGAGTACCAGAGTCTTGGAAGAACGCTAACATCATCTTAATACATAAGAAAGGAGATGACAAGGACTTGAAGAATTACAGGCCGATCAGCTTGCTCTCTATAGTATACAAGCTATTCACAAAGGTAATTGCTAACAGAGTAAAGAAAACATTAGAATTCAATCAACCAAAGGAACAAGCAGGATTTCGAACAGGCTATTCAACAATTGACCACATTCATACTATCAATCAGGTAATAGAGAAATGCTCAGAGTATAACCAACCACTATACATAGCCTTCATAGATTACGAGAAGGCGTTTGATTCAGTAGAAATATCAGCCGTCATGCAAACACTGCGGAATCAGGGCGTAGATGAAGTATATATAAACATTCTGGAAGAAATCTACAGGGGATCAACTGCTACCATAGTGCTTCATAAAGAAAGTAACAGAATACCAGTCAAGAAGAGTGTAAGGCAGGGGGACACAATTTCCCCAATGCTACTTACCGCGTGCTTACAGGAGGTTTTCAGAAGCCTAGAATGGGAACAGTTAGGGATAAGAGTCAATGGAGAATACCTTAGTAACCTGCGCTTCGCCGATGACATTGCATTGCTGAGTAACTCAGGGGACGAATTGCAACTCATGATTACGGAGTTAGACAAGGAGAGCAGAAAGGTGGGTCTTAAAATTAATCTGCAGAAAACGAAAGTAATGTACAACAACCTCGGCAAGGAGCAGCGCTTCAAGATAGGTAATAGTGCACTTGAACTTGTAAAAGACTATGTCTACTTAGGGCAGGTAATAACCGCAGAGCCGAACCACGAGATTGAAGTAACTAGAAGAATAAGAATGGGGTGGAGCACATTCGGCAAGCACTCTCAAATTATGACAGGTAGATTGCCACTATCCCTCAAAGGGAAGGTATATAACAGCTGTATCTTGCCGGTACTTAGCTACGGAGCAGAAACCTGGAGACTTACTAAGAGGATTCAGCTTAAATTGAGGACGACGCAGCGAGCAATGGAAAGAAAAATGGTAGGTGTAACCTTAAGAGACAAGAAGAGAGCAGAGTGGATTAGGGAACAAACGGGGGTTAAGGATATCATAGCTGAAATCAAGAAGAAGAAATGGACATGGGCAGGGCATGTAGCGCGTAGACAGGATAACCGCTGGTCATTAAGGGTAACTGACTGGATTCCCAGAGAAGGGAAGCGGGTTAGGGGGAGACAGAAGATTAGGTGGGCAGATGAGATTAAGAAGTTTAAGGGTATAAATTGGCAGCAGCAAGCACAGGACCGGGTTAACTGGCGGAACATGGGAGAGGCCTTTGTCCTGCAGTGGACGTAGTCAGGCTGATGATATATATATATATATATATATATATATATATATATATATATATATATATATATATATATATATATATATATATATATATATATATATATATATATATATATATATATATATATATATATATATATATATATATATATAAATTGTAATGAATTAATTAATCTGAGTAACGGACGCTATGCTGGCAACGAAGAAGACGATGATGATCGGTGGCTGCAGTAGTAGCTCGCGCACGCCGCTCGCCATTAGCCAGACCTGCCTGATAAAGGACATTTTGCCAAGCTATGTCTGAACCTTTCTAGACGTACAACACCTCTATTTTAAGTGGTGGAGGAGCCGGGGTTCCCATCAACCTGGAACTTCGCAATCGGACGCTACCCTCACCGTTCACCATGACTGCTCCTGGCCCTTCTCAAGCTGCCTCACCAACGACAGTCTACTGTACTGGCGCGCCTCGGCAACGCGACCCACCAATTTTTCGCGGCAACGATGAACAAGACGTCGAGGACTGGCTCGTCGAGTACGAAATCGTAAGTGCTTCCAACGAGTGGAACGCCTGCGACCAGCTCACAAACGTGCGCTTTTACCTCGCTGATGTGACCAGCCTCTGGTTCAAGAACCACCAAGGCGAAATTACCAACTGGTCCGCCTTCAAGACCACCATCTCCGCGGTCTTCGGCCGTCCCGCCGTGCGCCGGCTTCGCGCGGAACAACGTCTCCGTAGTCGAGTCCAGCGCAGGGACGAGACCTTTACGAGTTACATTGAAGATGTCTTGTCCCTTTGCAAGCGCGTCGATGAATCTCTAACCGAACGCGACAAAATCAAGCACATCATCAAAGGAGTTGACGACGACACCTTCCAGATGCTCGTCGCTAAGAATCCACAGACCGTCACCGATGTTGTCCACCTCTGTCAGGAGTACGACGAGTTGCGTAAGCAGCGTGTCTCGACGCGCAGGGCCGCAGAAGATACGGCTGAAGTTTCCGCCCTCGTACACGACGTCGCTGCTGATCACACCGTCTTACTCCCCCAAATCAAACAATTCATTCGTGAGGAAGTTGCGCGTCAGCTTTCTCTTGTGGCCGAAGCATCCGCGCCAGTGACCTCGTTAGACCCACGTCTACGCCAGGTCATCGAGACACAGGTCACGCAAGCACTGCCTCCATCGCCACCTGTCCCTACGCCGCTGACCTACGCTGCCGTCGTTGCTAGACCCCCAGCCCCACCTGTCTCTGGCGCATACCGGGGCACCGGGTCCTGCTACCCTACGACGCTGCCTACATACACGGCACCCCATCCCGTTTCGCCCCCTGCACCTTCTGTCGTTAACCCATGGCGCACCTTGGATAATCGACCCATCTGTTTCGCATGCGGTTTCGGGGGACATATAGCACGCTACTGTCGCCGTCGCAACTTCCAGCCTCCAGACCATGGGAATTCTGCAAATTACCAGGCTGCCCAGAATCCCCAGCGACCATCTTCTCCTATCACCGACTCATTGTCCCCACGACGCCCCGTCGATTCTCGCCGGTCATTACCACCCCGTCGCCGATCTGTCTCCCCGATGCTTCGGCGCACGAGCCCCGCTCGAGAGGAAAACTGACAGCCGCAGTTCCGGAGGCAAGAACTGCGTCGTCGTCGAACTTTCCAAGACCTCCTCTTTGTCCGCCCAACGAAATTGATGTGCTAGTAGAAGGTGTTGCTGTACGTGCACTTGTCGACACAGGCGCCGTCGTTTCTGTAATTAGTGAAAAACTGTGTCGCGATTTGAGAAAAGTTACAACGCCGCTTACGAATCTTGCTCTGCGTACAGCCACCTCCCATTTCATCGCGCCGACAGCTCAGTGCACAGCACGCGTTCTTATTCAAGATGTTTGGTACGCCGTCAACTTTGTTGTTCTCCCACGTTCATCTTACGACGTGATACTAGGATGGGATTTCCTTTCTACCCATCAGGCCCTCGTCGACTGCGCTCGTGCTGAACTCACGTTGACGAATCCGTGCCTTGATATCGACCACCACAGTCCCTCGAAAGTGTTTGCCGCAGCTGACGTCCGCATCGCGCCGTTGTCCGCCGTCATAGTGCCTGTGTTTTCCCCTGCTGCCACCAACTCGACGCTCCTGTTCCAACCAACTATAGCTAGTGTGCAACACCGAACCATCGTCCTCCCGTTTGCCGTCATCAACTTTTCCAATGGTTCGGCGGTACTTTATGCGTGCAACGTTTCTGCTTGCCCATACATCCTGCTACGCGGTGAGTGTCTGGGAAGCCTCGAGACCTTAAATTGTATTTTCGAAGACCCGATCTATCCAGACAAGCAATTTCTACCGACTTGTGCCATTACACCCGCAACTGACGCTAATGAACCTATGGATGTATTCCGCAAGTCCATCGATTGTAACCTCACGCCTGGGCAGCAGAAACAGCTGATCAAGCTCCTACAGCGTTTTCGAGCCTCGTTTGACCACAATCAGCCTTCCTTAGGTCGAGCGTCATCTGTTGTACACCGTATAGATACCGGTCAAGAGACGCCATTACGGCAGCGTCCATATCGTGTGTCAACTACCGAACGCCGTTCCATCAATGAACAGGTTGACGACATGCTGACACGTGGCATAATCGAACCGTCAAGCAGTCCCTGGGCCTCTCCAGTTGTGTTGGTGAAGAAGAAGGACGGATCCATCAGGTTTTGCGTGGACTACCGGCGTCTCAATCGAATCACGCGCAAGGATGTCTATCCGCTGCCACGCATTGACGATGCCTTGGACTGTCTACAGGGAGCCGAATTTTTCTCTTCTTTAGATCTCCGCTCTGGATACTGGCAGGTACCCATGGCAGAGGCCGATCGTGAAAAAACTGCTTTCATCACGCCCGACGGGCTTTACGAATTCACAGTGATGCCCTTCGGCCTCTGCAACGCGCCAGCCACTTTCGAGCGGATGATGGACTCTATCCTTCGAGGCCTCAAATGGAACGTTTGCCTTTGTTATTTAGATGATATTGTCGTCTTTTCAACTGATTTTGCAACCCATTTAACCCGCCTCGAGAAAGTCCTCGCGTGTATTTCTGCCGCGGGGCTGCAACTGAATCTGAAGAAGTGCAATTTCGCCGCTCGAAAGCTTACGATCCTTGGCCACGTGGTTTCAAAAGACGGCATTCTTCCTGACCCTGCCAAACTTACAGCCGTTTCAGCGTTTCCCAAACCGACCACCATGAAAGAGCTCCGAAGCTTCATAGGCCTTTGCTCGTACTTCCGGCGCTTCGCCCGCAATTTCGCGACGATCATCGCTCCTTTGACCAAGCTCCTCGCCGGCTCCAGAGACCTTTCAGCCTGGTCTGCCACCTGTGATGACTCTTTCAATGAACTGCGCCGCCTCCTCACGTCGCCGCCTATTCTGCGACACTACGACCCATCGGCACCCACAGAGATCCACACCGACGCTAGTGGTGTCGGGCTAGGCGCTATTCTTGCACAGAAGAAAGACGGCTTCCAAGAGTACGTGGTTGCCTACGCAAGCCGAACTCTTAGCAAAGCCGAAAGCAACTATTCTGTCACTGAAAAGGAATGCCTCGCCATTATTTGGGCGATAGAAAAATTTCGACCTTACGTGTACGGGCGCCCTTTTGACGTCGTGACTGACCACCACGCCCTCTGCTGGTTGTCGTCATTGAAGGATCCAAGCGGTCGCCTCGCCCGATGGGCATTACGCCTCCAAGAATATAATATTCGCGTGGTCTATCGCTCCGGCCGGAAACATTCGGACGCAGACGCCCTATCCCGTTCGCCTCTACCCCCTGACCCGGACTGCTGCGAAAGTATAACCTGTGATGCCACTGCCGTCACCATCGCCGACATGCCATCTGAGCAACGCAAGGACCCTTGGGTTGCTTCGATTCTAGACATCCTGGCTGGGCGGACGGCTTCCCCCCCTTCTCGCACGTTGCGTCGGCAAGTGGAGCACTTCGCCACTCGCGACGACGTGCTGTACCGACGCAACTACGCACCCGGTGGACGTCAGTGGCTACTCGTGATTCCACGTCATCTGCGATCCGAAATTTGTTCCACGTTTCATGACGACCCCCAATGTGGCCACGCAGGTTTCCTGAAGACTTATTCTCGCATACGTCTCCGATATTACTGGCGTGGCATGTACCGTTTTATACGACAATACGTTCGGGCCTGCTCGACGTGCCAGAGACGAAAAACTCCCCCTTGTCACGCCAGCGGTACCTTGCTACCCTTACCATGCCCATCCCGACCATTCGACCGCGTCGGCATCGATATCTATGGTCCCCTTCCCAACACTGCTGACGGTAACCGCTGGATCATAGTTGCCGTCGACCATCTCACGCGGTATGCCGAAACTTCATCCCTTCCCTCGTCTACAGCAAAAGACGTTGCGACTTTCGTTCTTCACAACATCGTATTACGTCATGGAGCACCTCGGGAGTTACTGAGCGATCGTGATCGCGTATTCTTGTCAGACGTCATCACAGCATTGCTGCGTGAGTGCCACGTCGTTCACCGCACTACAAGCGCCTATCATCCCCAGACCAATGGAATGACAGAGCGCTTCAACCGCACCCTTGGTGACATGCGGTCTATGTATATCTCGTCAGACCACTCCAATTGGGACCGAGTGCTCCCGTTTATCACGTTCGCTTATAATACCGCCATTCAAAGCACTACTGGGTTCTCTCCTTTTTTCCTCCTTTACGGACGCGAACCTTCTTGCACTATGGACACCATTCTTTCGTACAAACCTGACTCCTCAGAGTCCACGACTTTGTCTCAAGCCGCTACATACGCTGAGGAATGCCGCCAACTGGCAAGAGCATTCACAACCCAAGACGACCAAGGACGCCAAAAGCACCACCATGACGCATCAAATAACACCACTTCCTACGATCCAGGTTCACTCGTCTGGCTGCATGTCCCTTCTGCTACACCTGTCCTTTCTACCAAGTTGGTCCCCAAGTATCACGGCCCATATCGTGTGCTACAAAAAACGTCACCGGTGAATTACCTCATCGAGCCACTGGAACCATCTTCTGACCAACGTCGTCGTGGCCAGGAAATTGTCCACGTCTCGAGACTTAAGCCCTGCTACGACCCTCCCGTGTTTACTTGTCCCTAGGTCGCCAGGATGGCTCCTTATTTCGCGGGGAGTAATTGTAATGAATTTATGAATCTGAGTAACGGACGCTCTGCTGGCAACGAAGAAGACGATGATGATCGGTGGCTGCAGTAGTAGCTCGCGCACGCCGCTCGCCATTAGCCAGACCTGCCTGATAAAGGACATTTTGCCAAGCTACGTCTGAACCTTTCTCGACGTACAACACCTCTATTTTAATATATATATATATATATATTCGTTCTCCCATCCTCCTTTTCCGACTCGTATCCCTCACCTCTCATCTCATCCTCTCCCTCCCTTTTCCCACCATCTTGCTGTACTATTTTCCTCAGGCTTAAGAATTCCTGCTAAATTTATTTCAAGCTTCTTCGTGTAACTCCTGAGAGTACACGAAAACGAGAAAACAAATCGTTCGAATGAACACTGAAAAAAAACTGGCAGAATTCAATTATCTTGGTAACAAAATTTAATCTATTGGTATTTATTTGGTTAAACAGTGGTTGTCCCCAATTCACTGCACATAATATGCATAAAAAGTGGATGCACAAGGTCACTCCGAAGAAAACGAAACGCATTATCCGCACGGGCGTAGGCGGAATTTTTTTATGGGAGAAGGCGGGCACCTGTATTTTGGGGGGCGGGGCACCCCTGAAAATGGTCGCCTGGCTACGCCACTGACTTGATTACTACTTTGCCATGCGACATATGAGACAGTTGATGGACATCAAGCCAATTTCCTGAGCTGCTACGCACTTGGAAGGGCCGCAATTCTAACGAAATGACCGTTTTAACTTAGTCGTTGTAAGAACTAACAGGTGAAACTCGTGCCGTTTTTCACTGATCGATAGGGAGCCGTTTTCTCGCCTTCCACTGGTCACTCGCCCTGCAGCCAAGTATATATCCCTGGACTTGACCGCAGTTGCTCAGACAGCAAGGCACTCTAACGAGTAATTTGCTGATAATCCTGTTTATATAAATGATTTGAAGTGGTTCTTTAGTACGAACAGGGTGATGGCGGTCTTCTCATGCGTCTCCTTGATGCCTCCGCGATTGGCGAATCGCTTGTGTACGATCACGGAGGCCACGAAGACGGCAGTATACGTTGCGTCAGCGCCCTCCAGGTGGAGCCCTCGGACGGCTGAGTGTTATGGCCGCGCATAGGAACGCGCCCAGGGCTAGAGCGAGGGTCACCGCAGGCAGAGCGTCCGACACCCAGCATCGGAGGAGTTGGACGCTCGATGACCGAGACCTGGGCGTAGGGTGACCAAATTATTAAAAAAAGAACTTACTTGGCCTCCAGAAGAAGGTAACTAGATATATCGTTGGTGTCACTTAGACTGCCATTACTCAGAAGTTATTTGAGCAATATAACACTGTACTTGTGCATGTTATGTCTGAGTATCGCTGCCTCTACTGCCTTAGATTCTCACCGTTAATGTGCGTCCGATTTCCAGAAGACACTTGCTGAACGTCAACTTCATTATTCATGAAGGATGCTTCTACCAAAAAAAAAAATTGGAACGTTCCCCGAACCGGGACACGTATTCCACGGTAACCGCAGTTTTAGTTTCACTTTACCGTGTGCACACTGAATTATCAAATGAGCACTTCAAATACTTTTTTACAGCCTCTTTGAGGAACTTAGCCCTGTATCTTATTACCGCACCACCGTCTTCCTTCTGCTTGTCTAGATGAACTACAAAAGAGCCTCTCATTAGTGTTCGGGCAACGAAGCCTCGCAATCTCTTGAAGAGCATTTCTAGAAAACTTTTTTTTTTGTTTCTATAGTATCCTCGTCTGACTTTTTATTACATCTCGGGCGCAAATTTTCGCGGTTTGCTATTTCGTCACATTATAGAGCGTGAATGCATTAGTTAACAAATATACACATGCTTCCATTGCTTTGATTTTTTTTTTGCTTCGTTGGGCCTCGTGCACTTCTCGCGATACCCTAGAAGATTTTCGTTCTAAGCCCATTTCCTGTATTTCGCTGGATTCATTTACCCATTCAAACATGCTCGATCTCACATAAAACAATAGTATACATCAACATGAAAACTTGGCTACCCAGAGGACAGTCACTCACAAATCAGCTGCGGCTTAGCTTGCACGCATTACTGGTTATTACAAACACGGATGTACCCGACAGCGCATGTTTTATTTTCTTCAAGTCATAGAAAACTCTGAGTGCTTGCAGTTAACAAACCTTCGAACAGGGTGGCCATGTGGAACACCAACTCAAGGCGCTGCTGAGCAATAACAATACAGAGTGAAACGCGGCACATTATCGGAGATTTCATTAACAAACAGCAAAGCTGCGCTCGGAGAAGCCCCGCTAGTAAAAAAAAAAAACATCATCATCATGAACTGCGCAGGCTTTCTACGGTCCTCTTCCTGTTATGCTTCCGGCGTAGGACGCGAAACTCGGATGGGTGTGAGAACATGTGCAGAGAAAAAGCGATAAGAAGAGAGAGCGAAAGAGGGAGAGTGAAATTGAGAAAGAGCGTACGTAGAGGAAATGATGAAAAGACAGAGAAGAATGCACAGAGAAATAAGGATAGATGAAAAAAAAAACAGACTCGGAAAATGGATGGAAGCTTCAGACGGCAGAAACATGAAGAAAGTCAGCAGTAGAGAAAAAGAGCAGTAGATTGAAAGAAAGAAAGAGAGGAAGAAAGTATACCACTGTCACGTATAGAAAGTAAAACAAGGAAGTGGGAAAGGGATGCGAAAGCACGGAGTAGAGAGAGGGTGTAGCATAAAGGAACGTGAGGGCGTGGAGTTGGGAAAGGGAGAAGGGAATGCCATCAGGGGCTTTAACGCGATCAGCTCATGTGTCTTCTGTGTCTTGGCACCACTAGTGCGGGTTCCCCCGCTATTCTTTACGTATCCCTGCTGGACGTGAGACAACAGCCCCCAATGTGGGACAGTTGGGCGAGTAACGTGACGGGTGGTCCCCTACCTGGACGGCGATCGAACCGGCGACGACGCAATCGGTGACCCCGACGGGGGCCTGGTCATTTTGTCTTCCTCGTCGTCGGACATACCCTCGCACAGGTCGCGCACCGAGTGGGTGTGGACCTGCTTGTGCTGGACTCGGCTCCCGGTCGTGGTGGCACTGCTCGTGCCCGGACTGTCCAGGTGGGCGAGAACGGCTTCGCGTGCGACCGGGTCTTCGGCCGATTGGGCCGACACTCGGAAGACCCGCCGACCTTGGGAGTCGGGAGAAGCGCTGCCGGAAGTAGGGTTCCGGTTTTTCTCCGTCGGTGGGTTCGTCATCTTGCGAGCGTATCTGCTGGGTGCTGACCGGTCAGACGTCGTAGTTCCCTCGGCCTTGTTCTAGGACGTCAGCGCGGGCACCCAGTCGGCTGGCAAACTGGTTAGGTGGTGGGTTGATGGCTAACCCCCACTAGGGCGGATTTACCACGAATCGCGGTCAGCAGTAGAAAGTGATGATGATGGTGCTCATCAGATGATTGGTACCTTCCCACTTGGGGGCATCTGCCAAGAGTCGGGTGGATGATATACTATGGTCATATCGGCTAACAGAGGTTATATCGTCGAATAGAACGAAGTAGTTTGCGAAAGGAAAAAAAAGAAAAATAAGACCGTAAATAAACGAAAATATGAACGGGAAGATTTTGATTTCTTTGTCAAACAATTATTAATAATAAAAATCTCCGCCCAATAACTCTTCAAATGTAGTTCTGCAGCGAAGATACAACGTGTGGCCTTTGTGCTTATCACTCGGTTAATCGCGATGGTTAATTGAAATCATACTCGATTATTAATTACACCCGCCCGGAAACTTTCATTGATTCTTGTGGCCCGTGCACAAATTTCTTCGTGACTTTCACAGCAGCAATGGTGAACAGGCGTATTTTCCCAGTGCCTGTGGGACATGCCCCTTCGTGATGACGATGGCTTTTCAGTACGTAGAGCGACCGGATTTTCTTTTCCCCGAGTCATATAAAGCGTCCCTTCAAAAGTGACACTTACTTTTTTTAATTGGTCACGTAGTGGACAGTGTGCTTCGTGTCGGTGAAGGCCAAAGAGACAGAGCAGCTCGGACATCATGGCCGTGACATGAGCTCATGATCAGTCACCCGACTAATAAATGTTTCTTTTGAGCTGTCCAGAGATCCCACGATGCCCTGACGCTCCGTTCCCTGCTATCTGTGCAAGACTGCTACTGTAATCGGACTTTCCGTTTACCCGGCACAGGTTCGCCCAAATAAACAGTTAAATCCCAACATAAAGTCTCCTGTCTTCGGACACGTCACGATCCCGTGACACTATATTCTAGATTATCGCCACTTTTTCCGTGAGTATCTAGATGATAGTCACGTTTTCGTCATCTGCTGGAGTAAGGTTCCTTTTTGCTGCTATTAGCCAAACGCTGTGAAGAGTGACTATAATTAGGTATATTGGAGGATAGAGAATCCACGCACAAATGGATGAGAATGGGATGAGATAATCCTGCCTCGACATGCGGTCAACCAATGCCATGTCAGAATCAGGAAGGCCTCTGACACCACTGACATATCTTGTCATTCTGTGATCGAAATGGTTTTCTAGTAGGCGTACGATCTCGTCTGAGGGATGCCTGAATGTTGTCCCACGCTCCTCTAAAATTAACTAAAAATACGGCAGCAGTAACCGCTCTTCGAATGCCGCGCGATTTTCACCTAACGTGGGATCATTTGCCATCAAATGCCATCTTGCTTTTTTATGTTTCCAGGTGTTTTTTCTTTAGGTTTATGATCAATTTTAATTATGTTCAGCCTCTACAATAAACAATTGCAATATAAAAACCATATTAAAACATTTTGGAGGCCACAATAGTCGACAGTAGTCTTACGACTTGTTATTCTGTCATTCTTAGCCGAGCCAAACCAAGCCATACGAGCGGGGTGCGCGCCACCGAATAGCGCGCGTAATTGGTCGTTCGCGCCGTTTTAGCTCGTTGAATGGTAATATCATCGCTGGACCGTAACAAGCAATCGTTTCGTGCCAAAAAAAATGCCCATGGCTGTTGACGGAAAGCTGACCGAAGTGAAGTACACGCGGCCGGAGTGCGCTTTCTGCGATCTCAGCCAGCAGTTCACGCTGCCCGATCGTACCTTCAACCGGCAGTACGCCGCATTCTACTGCGCCCGGTACAAGGCTGTGCGTGCCGTTCTCGAAGACCGCGCCAGAGGAAAATGGGGTATGCCACGCGCTGATTGCCCTTCGTTCCTTTCCTTTTCTCCTGCGGTGACGGTTGCCGTAGATTGTGCGAACAGGTAATGAACACAACGCACGGCGAAGGCACGAGAGGTGCTACAGGAAGGAGCATCACTAGCAACGTTTTGAGGGCAAGGTTCCTTTTGGCGTTGCATAAGTGGTTGCTAGACTGGAAGGGTCAGTGTTGCCAAATTGCCGCTAAGTTTGACTGCAAAAGTGTTTCTTCTTTCCTTAGCTCCGCGTTGCTTTGTTACCTTTAGCACAGTATGAACCAAGTGGCCCTACGACCTTTTCTCATAATGTTGCCTACGAGAAAATCCGGCCAATGCTGAAAGCGTGCCGTTGCATGCAGCAGGTATGAGATGACAGCGTAGGACATGGAAAAAAAAAACAAAAAACAAAGTGGATCTCACTCGGAGACATCAAAATGTTTGCTCAACCAGACCCTTTGGGACCCAGACTGTGAAACTGAAAAGCTGCATGTTGTTTTCCGTCTCTAATTCTGTACTCGGGCCTCCAGGCAATGTCTGTTGAACATAATGATATGTATAATTTCAAACATTCCCTGGATGATCATCGGTTTTGATAACAGTTACACCACGATGTAGTGTGTAATCTCATTCTCCTTTATTCATTGTTTATGAATAATGCTAATTTGTATTTCTTACTGAATATCTCTCTCAGTGAAAATTATCAATAGCATATTGATGACATTGATGAAATTTTTAAAATCTGAAATAAGTATCATGGTATCGCATACCGTGGGGTCGCACCACGGTGGTGCAATACCATGCTGCTATGCACAGCAATCGAGAATTTATATTACATTGTAGGCAGGTTGGGTATTTTGCGTAGCTACTGATTACACAACGAACACCCACTATACAACAGATGCTATAGAGTGCTGACAATAATGCACATTTTATATTCATTTTGCACTATCGAAGCATTGCAGAGCCTTATTTTTATGATACACCGGTAACAAGTACCATTATGTTACATTTGGATATCAGGTGAGAATGCATTTGCCTCACAGAGCGCTAGTGTTCTTATTCTTAGTTCCTGGATGAAAGAGGCTTTTTAAAGAACCTTTGTGCCAATGCTGCTGTGAATCGCACTAATTGCTTGATGTATACCTTGGGATGCCTTTTCATATCATCGTGTCACAGATTAATATTCAAGAAGGATGTGGTTGTTTCATAAGCCATTGTTCATTTGCTTATGGTTGTAAATGGCCTTTAAAGAAACTCTTTCATATGCATCTGTGAGCTGCGTTAATTAATGTCCCGACTTCTATCTTTTGTTCTAGCTCATGCCCAATAGCATTCTTCACTTTTGCTCTCTAAAACAAGTGTTGGGAATTCCATTAAGAAATTGTAGGCATTGTTTAATCAAGGGTACACAGTTATTCTGCATTCCTTCATGGAATGCTCATGTTTGCAAAACCTAAAGCTGTGACGGATGAAATAGAGGAGGCACACCAACTAAGGTAAAGAGTAAAAAGTAAAATCTTTTTTTACTTGACAAAAACACTGAACTCAAATTCTTGGGTACCACTTGGACCCTCATTCAGGAGTTACTGGCACGCATCAAAGAGCAAAGATGCTGCCCCCCCCTTTTTTTTGCCTCAGGCCATGGGGTCGCACTTTTTTCCATAATCTTGAAGTCTGTTAGAGTAAACGCTCGGCAGCGTATCCGTAGATAGATCGGTCTATGTTTCCTTGTTGCCTAGATGTGCAACGATTATAGCAAAACCTCATTATTGTGGTTGGCCTCAAAGTTGGGGATGTTGGAATAGTTAAGGACTATGCAGTGGTCATTCACGTCACTGGGCTCAGCGAGTGCACTCTTCTATTGGATGAATTCGCCAACTTGCGAACCCGTTTTTGTGTTACAGCAGCCTCTCAAGAAAGTTCTTTACTTTCCCTACTTAGTGAAGAGTTACAGTCAGCACGCAGTATTGAGCAAAATGAGTCACTGATTCTTTCCCCTTGGGCTTTTACTTTTTCTATACTATTTTGCGCTTATCCGATCTTGGTTGATGTCCTTCTGTTTGATGCTTAACTGCCTTCCTAACCAGACAAAATTCTGCGGAAAGTTCACATTTAAGTGCAGCTGTTCTTGTTTACCGTGCGCCTCCCTTATCTGCCCAGGAAAGCTCGACGTTCCAATAACAACCTTGTGCGACCTCATCGAGGACAAGAGGTCAGTCGTTGTGGGCACGCTTTTCAAGATCATGGAACTCCAGCCCAGCATCTTGAAGGAAATCAGCGAGGAGGTGAGATTGATTGAATGTCGGCCTCGACTTGCCCTGCCTGATAGGTACGATTCATTTTGGCATTTTTTTTTTCTGTGAAACAATAGAGCGACCATAAAAAGCTACTAAAGTGAGGGGCCTGACACGATAGCTGCTACCTTAGACGACAGCAACAAACAGTTGGTGGAACGAAATACGTACTGAAGACTGCGGGGTCTTGAAAGAGTGCCACTCGTAGAATATTGGAGACAGCGCAGTGCACACCGTAATGTAACAAGCATGCGGACATTCATTAGCAGCTTTTATGTAATGGCTAGCTTAGTCGAATTTGGCGAATAACAGCAGTAACATGAAAAATAACCCAATGGAATGCCTGTATAACTCGCATAAATAACGTAACACACACAACACACCATAAATACGACATCACTAATTTGACTGACGACAAGAGTCTGTGGGACTGAACCACAGAATCTTCCTCACAGACCTCGTGCTAGAGACAGCCGCTGACTAGCTTGCCCAACCCCAAAAAAGAGTAATTGCTGCTCCTTGCACACCGTCCAACGCCACCGGGCTGGTGCCTCTGCAGGAACAGTGCCATTCCTCGCACAGTTGCGAGTTTGCTAACTGCGTCACAGGACCCACAGGCACCGTGAGGTAAAAAAAAAAAAATGCTGCAGAGCGTGTGAGTACACCCATAAAATTTTAGGTGTAAGTCTTGAACAGGGGTGGTTAACAAGTGACCTCCTGGCAGTACCTTTTGTGTGCATCCCGTAGCTGCACTCGGAATAAAGTTTCGGGACTTTGCTAAATAGAGCTTTTATCATTTTCTCGCCTCTTACAACTAACAGCCTTTTGTTCAGGTATGCCATAGAGATGAGACTGGTCTGAAACATTTTTCTTTCCCCCCCTCCCCTCCTCTTTGTGAGGCACCCCATGCAGTAACTGTGAGTTGAAACATCACCGTAAAACGAAAGGTCTATATTAAGAATCGACCTGCAGGTTTTGGTCATTCATGATGTCAGTACCGACATGTTTTTCAAAACCTGACGTTCAGTCCCCCTTCAGGAATGACTCGTGTATGGGACATTGGAAAAGCATTCTTTCAAATGGCATTGTTATGTGACATACTCTTCAAACTCTCCGCACCACCTCCCCCCTTTCTGTTCCCACCTTGTTCGCTGTGCTGACCTTTGTGGGACTAAATTTCATGACTGCAAGCAGAAGTGAGTTTCCGACCGCAGGTATATGAGAACACAGCTGTAAGAAGACTACACATTGCCTGACAGGCAAGCTTTATTGAACATGAGTATTTCACGGAAAAAAATATAGTATTACTTTTTTCCACGAACATCTGGGTTTTGGCACTTCATATGGGGGCCATTGGTGTGAGCGGCCAAACCGCTGTTGCCGTCCTGTGGAACACAGAGCAAACGGGCTAACACATTACTGATATATTAGTAAACAAGTGTGGTTGATATTCACCGCTTGCGTAAATTTGAAGCGATGGTGCGATCATGGACGTGTTCTTTTTCAACTATTTTTTTGACGGGAACACGAAAATGTGTCTAAATGCATTGCAGTTATAGACGGGGTCTCTCAATGTTGCGGCTGCCATTTATTAACCTGGTAGTACACAAACGCCATTGTGTACACCGAACATGCCAAAACTCTCTCATGGGACAGATTCAAAACAGAGTTTGAAATCAAAGCAGGAAAGAACGTTTGATTCCACTGTTCAAAGGATTGTCACGGGAAGGCATCACATAGTTTTTCTTGCAACAGGACAAACATTACAGTCACTGCTCATGTGTATCACCTGACATCGACACTGCACTTTTCTCTGCTTTCTAGAAAATTATAGAAGGTTTTCTATAGCTTAAAAAACACCAAAGGTAAGGTAGCTTCATTTTTCTCGGCTGAAACCCAAATTCGTGCAAGTTTACAGTGTGCTTCGCCTACTCGGGGGTTCGGCAAGTGTTACAGCAACGTAAGGCATACTGCGCAGTTGTGAGTAATCAGGAGCACGTGGATCTGCTCATAACTGGATGCGCAGTATGGCTTGGTCTGCTATTGAATGGAATACCTAACTTGTAAAAAAAAATTTATAAAACGATATTTCTTCTGCTTCTATGTCGTGGGAAAGGGGCTAATCTGATGGAAGAATGTAAGTTTCTACGTGCTGGTATTGCATTTAGCTTTTAAGTACAAAGAAATGTGGATACATAAATGTGCTTTGTCCCATTTTAGGCTTTTAACAGGTGATTGTGTAATTTCTGAGCTGAGAAGGGAAATAACTGAGGCGAAAATGTACATGTGAACAAGCAATCTGTATAGCTTTGTAGTGTATTAGAAGGTTGATCAATTGGCCCAAACATCTTTGCGGCTCCCATTAAAAACCTACTGTACTGCATGTAAGAAAAATCTTGAATGTTCTTATGGAGCCTAGAAATTTTCAGCGTTTTAGCCCTCTGTACGAGGTAGGCATTGCTGACATATGTAGTACAACCTGGGGCTCTACTGAATGCAATGTCTAACTCTAAAAAAAGTTAAATTTAATCCAAAATTCCTTTTGCTGTGCTGTGAAGAAGTGACCTATCTGGTGAAAGAATGCAAGTTTGTTCGAGCTGAAAACCTATTTAGCTTTACAGCGCACGACTAGACACAATGGCAGTGCGCCTATTTTGTCCTGCATAAGAACTCCACCATCATAATGGTTGAAATTCATACCACAGTTTGCCTGCATTTGTCGGCAGCCACATTTAACTTGTTTTCGAGGATGGAATACTGTTCTTTTGATTCATTTCATGGCATTGGAGTTGCATTTGAGAGCTTGATTATTTGCGCGGGGTGTGGTATAAGTCAATTTCTCATGCTTGTTTCTTCTGATGAGGTCTTGTGGGGTCTTGCATCTGCAGCAGGGCTAACGAAATGACGAAACCCCTCCTTGTTATTTCTGAATCATTAATTGATCATTATGATTAGCATCCAAGACACAATAACATCGCTTTCCTGTATGGCATTGTTAGGTAATGAAATAAAAAAAGCATTTTTATATGTACTACCTATAACCTAGATTTCCAGTGATTTTCAAGTGTGCTAAAAATTTTGGGCTTTTTTTTTATGCTCAATAACACTGCATGCAGCCTTACTGTAAGCATTCCTAGTGACTGCTTGGAATGCCTCTTGACCTTTTAAAAAAATTGTTTTTAACCCATTGGTCATTGATCTTGGCTATTTGATTGTCTGCCGTAGCACCACATTGCACCGCAGCCACAACGGAGCCATTTCACCGACAATGCCGACTCGCTTGTTCTCGAAGATGACAAACAACGGCTTGCACTTTCCGGGAACATTGACGTTCACACTCACGTCACAGGTTAGAAGCTTTCATTATTTATATACTTTTCCCCCTCTGTGTCGCTGCCGTTCTCCGTTTACGTGCTTATTGACTTAAAGGGGCCCTGCAACACCTTTTGAGCCTGGTCAGTAGAGGCTCCCGACAACACGCGAGCCAAATATTATAGCACAGCACATGGCCTGGAATTCAGAATAAATTATCAAACTCAGCTAAAAATTGCTTTCTCTTCTCTTGACAAATCACATTATGTGCCCAAAAATCACACATCAACTACCCATCTATTAGCCATTGGCTGATTTGAACATGGCACCCTCGCGTGGTACAGAGATTGCCGCGGGAGGCCGCTACTTGTCCACACATGCGCGCGCGATCACACTGAAAAAAAAACGGCACATTCGAAAAAAAAAAAAAGAGTGCTCAAGGTTGCAAGGCTCGCGTGAGATTTTTCTGTGGCCCTACCATCCCTCCCTGCTTAGCTTCCAGTGCTTTCGTCGGGACCAAAGAAGAGAGAATGCAATTGCAGCATGCGACAAACCTTCCTTTGTAACTCCACTCGCACTGGACGGATTCTTAAAATTTTTGCGGCGTTGAATTCGTGAGGCAATAAGCTCTTCCAATGAATTCATTTCATGGTTACTTGAAAAATTGTTTCAGGCCCCCTTTAAGGGGCCATGGCACTAAATTTTTTATCATAATCTGTGCCTTGTGAGTTAACCACTGGATGTTCACAAGCAAGCTGGTGAAATTTCAGCGCATTTGGTTGAGTACTTAAATCATAATGAGCATTTTTTAAACACATGAGCTGCCCAAAAGTCAGGCAGTACTGGCGCCCTCACCAGCCGTGACGTAGCGAGCCGCTTGCACTGCGAGCAGTTTTATTTCGGCCAAAGATTGTTTTTCGTGGTCATTTGTGTGTACAGTGAAGCTATTACAGCTTTGTGTTATATGTTGTATGATGCTACATTGTTGTTGGTACACATTTCAAGTGATGAAATATTCTATCAAAACAGTATTTCTGTCAATTTTGTGATAGCAGTTTATTATGAGGACTGAGAGTGAAACTTGGAGCTTCGTTCTCTCTCTTTATTTTTTAAATTTTGTTTTAAAAAGTTCTATGTCAGTGTGGTGTTAATATTTTCAGATTTTCTCTTTTAATATGTGTAATTCAGATTTTTTCTTGTTTTGTTTATTTATGGGTGCTGCTCACTGTGAAGCTTCACTACAAAATTTAATTTCTCAATGTGGCACATTTTTTTCTTAAAATCTCCTGTGATCTACCTTCGGCAATACAAAAATAGAGCTTGCGCCCCCCGCAGACTCCATCAAAGTTTATGTCGTATAAGTAAGTTACTGTGGGAGCTTGAAGACAGTGGTGCCACTTGTATTTTCTCCTTTGGGTATTTTTTAAACTTACTGCAGTTATCTTCTCGCACCAAGAGTGGGGTTTTTGTTATTATGAAAGGGCAGTTTACTAACGCATGAGAAGTCAATATTCCTTTTCTGGTGTCCCTTTAATGCCATTGCCTTGTTTACTGCCATGCTTAAACCGGCATGATTAGAAAAAAGTTCGAGAAAGATACTTTGTGGTTTTGTCTCGAAACACAACCTTCAAATAAATGTTCCAAATTCTCAATCACATTGCTACTTTTTACACTCCATAGCCAGATTAGAAGGATTGTACACTAATAGAGCAAAAATTTGCTATTGTCAAGCCAGCATCGTATAAAGTTTTCCTGTTAGGTATACCTTAGAGTTGAGCGATAGGGCTATTTCGTGCGGTTTTGTGACAGAACAGAACGAAACGTATGAAAGGACGGGACAGAGCAAATAGTCAACAGACGAGCCGAGGACGAGAAACGTTTTCAACGCACGAAGAAATACAGAATTATCGAGCATCCTTTTTTAAAACTTGAAATTGAAGAGTGCAATGAATTCTACAATTACTGTGGGTCTTGAGTAAACCCTAGATGGTGTTGAAATTTCACAAGTTGTTTTGTGGTTTGGGGGTCGTTTGCGATATTAGCCAGCTATCGGCACCGGATTGCAGTAAGCGAGACACAAGACGGGATAATTTTATTCTATGGCCCCAGGGCTTGTGTTTTGGTCCAACACAATCCTTCAAAGACTATTTTGTATCTATTCTATCGGATGGAGCAACGCCTCCATTCATTCCCTGCCCTTATTTGCCAAAATAATTGACATCACTCCTTTTTCTTATTGCCATTCTTACGTCTGGCCATCAGGCAACCTCGACCAATCCTGTTCAACTCCCTCGTGTGACGTTATGTTCCATTCTGTCACAGAGCACATACAAAATCTACACTGCCATCTGTGTGCACCCATCTGCAGGTGTTCCGATTGCTGTGCTCGGTCGGGTGGGAACAGACGGTCGCTTCGCCGTGGAGGACTTCTGCTACGCTGAGCCACCGGAACAGATCAAGAGGCCACTCTTCAAGTCTGACATGTGCGTTTATGTCTTTTCAAAGTATCTTGTGAATCAAAGCAAACGTAGCAATAATGGGACACAGTAGAGACGAGAGACTGTACCTGGGCTGTCGCAGCAGTTACAGCACTGCTTAGTACATGGTACCACACCTTCTACGTCTCATTGTTGTGCTGTTCGTTGCGCTTTGTTATGCATCAATCCGGCCATTTCAGTGCTCTCCCGAAGTGCCTTCTTAGACTTTTGGGAGCTCGATTCACTAAAGCTGCTTGCGTCTGAAGTAGCTGTGGATACACATATGTCTTTCAATACACATACAGTAAAGCCTCATTAATTGGAACTCGGTTATTTCGAAATCCCGCTTCATTCGAAGTACTTCCGTGGTTTGGTGTTTTGCAATGTAAGTTTCAGTGGATAATTTGAAGCGGCTTTGGAAACTTTGGGTGGAGCGTACCTATTCCCTATCCCAATTTCGCCACAAAAACCGCGGAAACGACGGCTCCTATGAGCCAGTAGGCGATGTAATGCTGCAATACTAATGGAATGGCAGCTGAAGCACTCCAGCCTCGATACTTCCAGCACAAAAAAAATCAAATTGGAAGAACAAAAGAACGGTCTTGTGATCAGTCGAAATGTGCGCCTACAGAAAACCAGAGGTGATTCACTGCAATACAGCGGCGACGCGCGGGCAGCATGTCGCATGCTTCTCGCAACGTGAGCTCGTGGGACTCACCCATTGGTTCTGGGAATGTAGAGGAATTAATAAAGGACAGTGTGGCGGAATTCGCAATGTATGCGAACCTCCGAGTGCCAGTTTCTCCTGTATTTCGCGAACTTGCACTGCTGGTAGAGTTCCTGTCTGCAATGCCTGCTTCGAAAACTATGTTTGAAAGCTTCAATGATCATGTTTTCCAGCCAAAACATTGCGAATTTCATCACACTGTCCATTACAAAATTCTTTATTTTACTAGGAAAAGTGGGCGAATGGCCTCACCATGACGCGCTGACGCAGCGAGGAGCAGGGGATATGCAGCCCGCGTGTCACTGCTGTGTTGCAGTGAGGATGTCTTATTTTCCGCAGGCCCGGCGTTCCCCCTTGTTTTCGGCGAAATTGTGACCTGGGTATTGCTGTAAAACAATCGTTGGAGCTGCAGACTAGCCGCCACAGCAAACGACCGGCCCTGATTACCTTGAATAACTTTAAGTTTCTTGTGTCCTACTTTTTGCATGTTACGTTAACTCTAAAACACACTTAATTCAAAGATTTCTCACAGTCCCAGTGACTTCAAGTTAACGAGTTTTACTATTATGAATACTATTATGAATATCAGTGCTTGTACTGGGGCTGGAGGCGGCGGTTGCATGTGTATTTAATGAAATCGTAGGTGGGTGCTTATTATTTCTTGGCATAAGTTTTCTTAATTAGATGGAATTTTAAAGGACCTTGGATTTAATTTCTCCAAAGGTACCAGCAAGTAACGTTTATCTTACCTGTTTTATTTGATGCACTAGAGAGCTTATCTGGTCAGATTGTCTTTTTGTGCAGTGGTTAAATGAGAAAGCGCCATGTAAAAATTTTTTATTACAATTTTTCTATCTTCAGAACTGATAAAGTCATGCATTGAGTGCATGCTGCATACAGTGATAGGGGAGTGGAATAGCAATTACGCGCCAGCAAAAGTGTTGGGCCCTGTGAGTCGGGTTTTTGTCACGGTGGTCAGTGTATAAACATTGCAACATGCCGCATGCGTGCATCACGGCTCGACCTAAGTTTTTTAGTCCATGAAGGCGGCACTGCCGTTCAGTGCCGACTCATTTCACCTCTTAAATACGGAATAAAGCAAGGATGCCTAGTGATATATGGCATGTAATTATGAGCACAAGTTTCGGTCTGCCTCACAAGTGTGCACAATAACTGTGTGCAAGATAAGAAGAATAGATGTACCAAACTCATTTCTACAAGAGTAATGGTATACTGATCATTCACATGTGAGTCTATGTCAAGCTGCAATTTTACTCACGAGTGTTCATCATGCGATGTCTTTAGTCAAATGAGTTTAGAACACCCGTCCTTGTTTCCTTGCTCAGAGTTGTTATTCCAGATTATTGTGATCTTCCGATTTACTTTGGAATAGACATTTCATAACTGTAAAGCTAGCTTTTTTGTGGTACAGCTAGTCTAACTAATGGCGGCTAGTCACTTACTGCGAGCAGCACATTCAAGCGCAGTTTGTGCTATGACGCGGAAAATGTTTACTCACCTCTTTCAACATCAGCATGCTTAACAGACAATCCCCGAAAGGTGCAATTAGAATCATATCCACTCAAAGGACAACAGGTCATTAGTTGGGCAAATGTGCAGCGCAGGGAAGTCCACGTACAGATTATAAAAAGTGTCTTTTCTATCGCTTAACTCAGTGGTTCTCAAATGGGGGTCCGCGAAGCCACTTCTATGATCCGCGAAACCCTCACCTGCATTTTTCATTAAGCATGACTATGCCACCTATTGATGAACTGTCCATAATGAGGTGATGTGGCGCGTTTATTTCATGTTTTTTGGTAGCAATGAAAGTAGGCTTGTGAGAATATTCGAATAGTAATATTCAGACGAATAGTAGAGTATTCGCTTCAGTTCGAATTTAAATAATTGAAAATTTCGAAGTATTCGCAATGAACGAATAGGTGTATACTAATCCGCATGTAACGGCTTGTAAAGGTAGTTTTGCTGCAGTGTCGGAGTGCTAAGCCGTGAAAGCACCTATTCAGGGCAAGTCTGCTTCGCCGCGAAGCTCCCCTGCAAATTTAAAGGGGCCCGCACCGCAACACTTTTTGAGCATAGTCGGGAAACGCTCCCGATCGGCAGTCGAGGCTTCTGAGAACACGCGAGCCCAATATTGTGGTGCAGCACGCGACCTGCGATTCACGGGGCATTCTCAAAACCAGCTGAAAATCGCTCTCTCCTCTCGGCAAATGACACCACGAGCTCAAAAATCACTCGTCACAACTATTGCATCAGCCATTGGCTGATTTAAACATGGCGCGTTCTGTCGTCACTGGAGCCGCAGCGGGAGGCCGCGACGGGTCCAGGCGTGCGGGCGCGATCACGATGAAAAGCCGCGTATTCTAAGAAAAAAGATAAAAAAAGAGGAGTTCAAGGTCACGAGGTGCGTGTGACGTATTTTTTTTTTCCGCCGTGCCATTCCTCCCTGCTTAGCTTCCAGCTATTTCATCGGGACGAAAAGGGAGGATTAAATCGCAGCGTGTGACTAACTTTTGGAACTCCGCCGCTCGTACAGGACTGTTTCTAAAAATTTTGCGGCGGTAAGTTTGCGAGGCAACAAGCGTTTTTACTGGCTCCATGGCTACTCGAAAAAGTGTTGCAGGGCCCCTTTAAATGAACATGTTACCCTCAAATCAATTCATTGTTTGATTAAGCTTAAAAGCGTGTTATGACAACGTATATGCTCTAAGTATAATAAAATTTAAAATGTTACCTATTTTACAGGTTGTCACTCGCATTCTACCAAAACTCATATCCTGCTACTACTCGAAGTTGTTTCCACTTCCTGTTAACGAAAAAAGAAAGACATTTGCATGGAGGCCTTATTTCAATATAAAGATATATTGTGCTGGTTAGTCAAGTCACGATAAATATGCCCATTTTTCTTTGTATGTCATATATACTATTCAAATTCAATTCAAAGTTATTAGACCAATATCACTATTTGCACAAGTCTAATAAAAGGCACCTGTTTCACGCTCCAGTTGTGTTCATTTACCTACGTACCCCTCTCCCCCACCCCTGCTTCGTCCGCTCTGCTGCAAGGGGTCCCCCATCACTTCCACCAGTCCCCAAGGGGTCTACATCCTTTGCTGAGAACCACTGACTTAACTTATAATCTTGCCTGGGAAAATAGCCATCACATGTTTGGTATTTTGAATACTACAGATTGCACCACAGAAGTGATTGCTTTATTTGAATTCGGAATGCAGATATATATGAGCTCAGCAAGTTTGAGTGAAACCAATTGAGATTAAAAAAAAATTTTTTTTGAGGAGAAGTGGACATAAGCAGTCCTCCCTTCCTCATTGCCAGCAGAATGCATTCCCGCCAACCGATCGCACTGTCTTGCAGGTTCGTACTCTTGGTCTCAGGCGTGGGGCTAACCGAGAAGGCGGACAGTCTGCTGCCCTTCCAGCTGCTCATCGATTATGTGTCGGGCTTCCTCGGCTGCGACGCCGACCAGGAGAGGGCGTCGCACGTCGTCCGCGTCATCCTTGCCGGCAACAGTCTGCGGCAGAAGGGCTCGAGCAAGGACATGTCTCGGGTACGAAGACACCGCCTCCTAGATCGTCGACGCGATCGTCATCATTTATTGACTGTACAAGTTTGGGTTGACCGCACATATATAAATTTAATAAGTTTAGAAAAAACATAGAATAAGATCCATAAGGACAATGCAAAAACTGAGTTATAGACTAATAATGTGAGCAAAGCAAGTATGTTTTCAAAGGCTATATTTTGAGCAGCTTAACAGTAATATCTTTATGTCAGGGTTAATAGTGTTCCTAATAGAAATAGGCTGTTGTCTATCGTAATTATTAGCAACCTTTGGTCGCAGAAGTTTATTTGACAGACCGAACCTAATTGAATGATCATTTGTAAACCGATAAATCGGGAAGGCGTCAATTGAGATATGACATTTGGTGGCGTTATACAGCCAAACCATCAGATTTATTCTATATGTACAGATAACATCAAAGGGTATATTGTTTTTTTCACTGTTCCTCCTTAAGTAGTGAACTTCAGACATGTTTGCAAGTGTGTGAAGGCAAGTGTGGACCTTAGGCTCTGTTGGTTGGCTGTAATCTTGGTGTCGCACGTGATCTGCCTAGCCAACCGCATATGCTCTCACATATACAGCTTCGCTGTTTGACAGTTTTCAAGGCGTGGAACTGGCTAGATTTTAAAAAGGGTACTGTCGCCAGATCTTGTGTAGTAAGCAGCTTGCCCTCTTGCTGCACCTACCATGCTTTTCTACTGCGCCCATTTCATTCGAAATTCTGTTGCTTGTGATTCTTTTCTTGCGTTCAGGCCAAGTTCACTGTTCGCAAGGAGTCGTCGGCAGATGCCAGTGTGGCAAAGCTTCTTGACCGCCTTCTAGAGCAACTTTCGGTAAGGACCTCGCGGAACTGTACACACTGCGTTGTTTCTCCTCTTCTTGACTGCCAACTGGGACAAATTTTTCGTTTTGTTTCAAAGGAGTGTGTAATCGCAGTTTGATCCATGCCGAGTTCAAAAACCCATCTGAGAGTCAAAAGGGAGCACAAGTGGCGTTTCTTGGCAAAAACAGCTACTGCGACCACGGAGCTTTTTGAGGTACAGATCGAACAAGATGACGTCACATTCGTTATGTTACACACTCAAACCTCATTATAATTAGCACAGATATAATGAATTATAGGTTGTAACGTACTAAATGAAAAATAGTCTTGCAAAAGATACGGTGTTAGAAATAACCTAAGTAACAAATTTTCCCATGTAAAAAAACTTGTTTTCTTGTAAGACCCAACTGTGTTATGATGAGGTATGATTGTATTGTTTGCAATAGCAGCTTTGTCAAAATGTGAAATCTGGGATTAACTCCGGCAGTGATGCGTAGCTGGAGCTGATAAAGGAGGCCACGGTTCAAGGTACGAGAGACGCTTGTTCACATTGTGCTTGGCTGTTTTTCACTATGGCAGATGTTGTAATCCGGCCACAAAAAATTTAAGCATCTCTTATACTTGCGTGAGCCTCCAGCGCATATGCAACTGTGCTCTCAAACATCAGGTCAGCGAGTGGCGAGAACCGTGAACAGGAGTGCTGCGCAGCTCCGCCTAAGGAACCAAAGATGACCTAGTTCTGGGCAGTTATTTCTATGCCCACACTTTCGGCACAGTCATGTAAGCGGATTAGGCGAACTTTTCATTTACGTATTCTAAAGCTCCTTCTTTAAGAACCATCGAAGAAATTACAACATCAACAATAACGTCAGTCTTTATTAACCACATAGCCTTTAGGAATCGTATAGCTACATCAGATTCATATTGATTGCTTAATAAATGAGTAGTAAACAGTATTCATGAATTGAAACTTGACATTGTTTCATTTTTAGTATAAAAACTCCTATGAGCGATTACTTGTTATAACAGTATAATTTCACCGCAGTCTGGCCGCTAAATATAATGTCGGCTCTAACTGAAGCGTTCGAGTTAAAATTGCACTTAAATGACTCAAATTCTAAATACCGGAAATGTGGGTGTGTGCATTAATAAGTCCTAAAATTTTGCGTTTCGATTCATGAGTACCCTATATACTGATAAAGCAGGCTCGGCAAAGTTGTGGGGCTGCTCATTCTAGTTTTCTCCCTGCTTAGCTTCCAGCGCTTTCGTCGGGACGAGAGAAGAGAGAATGCAATTGCAGCATGCAACAAACCTTAGTAACTCCACTCGCACTGTACGGATTCTTGAAATTTTTTTGGCGTTGAATTAGTGAGACAATAAGCTCTTCCAGTGAATTCATTCCATGGTTACTTGAAAAAGTGCTTCAGGGCCCCTTTAAGCCATCCCTCATGCAAAAGATACAAGGGCCTGGAAGATATCAAATAGGAAGTACTATATTCCAGTGCATGTCACACCTGAAGTTTTTTTCAACATCCAGTGGACAGCCACGGAGCAGCAGGAAATTTCAGAACCTATCATTTTGGGCTGTCTTCTCTTCCTGTGCCATTTAATTGTTTTGAAGCACCTTTTTTGGTAACCTGCGGTACTGAAAAAAGAAAGAGGACCAAAGCATGCAAGGCTACCTAATGTAATAGAAAAGAATATGGCAGGCAAAGGTGTTTGTGTGGAAAAGCTAACAGAAATAAGAAAAAAATGAGGCACGATAATGACGTCTTCGACACAAGGTTAGCGAAGGCCTGTTAATATAATTAGCTCAGCGTTGTACTAAAGGGACTCTGATCAGAATTTTTTATTTTTTTTCAAGATGTCACTTAATGGTACACTAAAGAGCAAAATGATTTTTCGTGTATTAGTGAAGTACGATCCCGAAAACACCATTTTTACTGTGACGCGACACTTGGTAAGAGAGAAGATGCGCGAAGAGAAATTGCGGGTGGCCGGAAAATGCGGATTCCCAGGCATACACCGTGACGTCATAAACTTTGAAGGCATCTAAAGGCATTTACTAAGTCCTGTGCAGTGTCCAATCGATAAAATTGAAGTACATTGTCTTTTGTGGGTACCATGAATCTAGCATATGGAGTTTCAGAAAATATCATCTAGCTAATGTCGCTAAATTATGAAAAGAACATTTCAACATCAGTGAAGTGCCGTGCGGAAATTTCGGCCCGAAACTTAGAAACGAAACTTCAACCTTAGTTTTCTCCTCTAACTTATGATTGTGATTTTCTCCTCATGAACTTATGATTGTGAAAGTTATGTCATTGGAGTTCTCAGAGTGCACTTTGTCAATCCAAACCAAGCCATTGTTTCTGTTTAGTGTCCCTTAAAGTGCACGTCTGTACTGTTGTTGCCATGTCCTAGCATTCCGTGGAGGTGGACGTCATGCCTGGCCTCTCCGATCCTGCTGCCAGCCTGCTTCCGCAGCAGCCCATGCACCCGTGCCTCTTTCCCGGTGCTTCCCAGCGAGCCTCGTTACGATGCGTCACGAACCCTTACCAGTTTGAGCTGGACGGCTTGAGGTAAGTGGCAATTACCACTCCCAATGGAACGGGTAAATAACGAATTCTTCTGCATTGCAGACGAGCTGAGCTTGCACATCCCGCCGCGGTGGTCTAGTGGCTAAGGTTGCTGCTGACCCGCAGGTCGTGGGATCGAATGCCGGCTGCGGTGGCTGCGTTTCTGATGGAGGCAAAAATGTTGTTGGCCCGTGTGCTCAGATTTGGGTGCACGTTAAAGAAGCCCAGGTGGTCGAAATTTCCGGAGCCCTCCACTACGGCGTCTCTCATAATCATATAGTAGTTTTGGGACGTTAAACCCCACATATCTAAGCTTGCGCACCTGTTTCTGGTATCATCATCGTCCTTGTCCAGAGCTTGTTCTAGTGCACTGCTGGACAACGACCCGTCCAACCCACCCTGTGCTGTGCAAGCCAATTTCATTTTATCGCTGCAAAGTTTTTAATTTCATCACTTCTTTTGACTCTCTGCCTACCTCGAGTTCGTTTCCCGTCCTTTGGTAACCCTTCCGTTGCCCTTACTGTCCACCGGCCACGCGTTGTGTTACCAGCCTAAGTCCATTCCTTTCGCTTGATGTCAACCGGGGTGTTCACTATCTCTATTTGTTTCGTGACCCATTCTGCCACCCTTTGATCTCATTGCGTTACTCCTGTAATTTTCCATTCCATGGCGCGCTGCATGGTCCTCAACAATGATTGAACCCCTCAGAAGACATGCACCGGGGAGCATTTCTCGTCCCTTGCGTGAGCTGGCTCTTACACGCCGGGTACCCGGTATGCATTCCCTTATCGACCCCTATTTTAATACAGGCACATTGGTGTGTCCAATCGTCGGTTACACTAGTGTCTTTTATAACGGGGTTGAACTGTATTTCTCCAGTTGCTGTGATATCCTCGACGCTTCGGCTCAGACATTGAAAGTACTTCTCGCTTTTGTGAGAGTGACAAATTTTTTTAAAAAGATTTTCTGACATTATTTTTCATCTTGCTGAAAGCGCTTTAGCCCATTTTTCTTCCTTTGGTTAGTTTTCTTTTCGTGATTAGGCTCTCCTGTTGGTGGGTGAATGGCTTTGAATCGGGAACTTCTGTATGCTCACGAACAGCTTTTCTTGCCAACGAAGGGAAAGCTATGGGGGCAGAGCATTGGCACTTGTGCATACACCTACGCAATGCAGTCTTACTTGGCATGCGTTTTTTGCTGCTGTAAAGAGGCGGCGGTGGCACGACATCGGCGTTGCATAGCATTTGCTCTGTCTGCTTATATGGCCGTTCGTAAGTGAAGTTCATCAAAAGTTTCTGAGGTGAGTGCACGGTGGAGCCGTAAGTAGAAGGGTGCTCTCCGAGAACGCCGACACAATTAAGCATTTGGGGTGCTAGTTAAAAGCCCATCTTTCTCGCGCATGCAAAAATGCAAAATGACTATATGTAAAGTAAAAAAGTTTCGATATCTCTCTGATGTGTCCCGTCTCAAGGAGCTTTATGTAGCAAACAAAGTGCTTTTACTAATTTCCACTTGGAAAACACAGACGCATATGTGGGGCAACATTCACTTACTGTAGCATTTGTACAATTCGCTGTGTAGCATTTGTTTCATCGCCAAAAAATGTTGTCCACAGGTGTGAAAGTGGCCAATTTATTTGTTAATGGTACCTTTTTTATAGCTGGAGTCCCTCAAGGTTTGTCACGTTTATGGCAGATGGTGGCACACAATCTGGGAAATGACATTGCGAGCAGGGGCTAGGTTACCCGTTAGAGAAAAGAGAAGTTAACCATAATATAGTTATGTTTATTGAAGCGAGTCTGTCATTACAGAGGACAGATTTGAGTACTGTTCAAGATTACCATATTTTTGAGACATACATTCCTAGTTGTTGTTTTTTTTTCCTTTGTTGCAAGCAGTTCCCTTTGACTCAGTTAGTTCTTGACACAGTTCTTCAAAACAACAGTGTTTTGTTGGCAGGAATATTTTCATGCGAGAAGGGAGGACGGTGATTAAAAAAGTGCTAGAGCGTAATGTGGCTTAGTGTTCAATATCTCTTGGTTTGTGGTTAACCTCTTTAATATTGCCATGCAGAGCTGCACTTTTGTGTGGTCTTTCCAAAAGAATGATGCATCTGTTTGATGTCGATCATAATTCTTCAGTAAAAACTTATTCATTCAAACTCGGCTATTTTGAAATTCTGCTTGATGCGATGGATTCTTGTGGACCCGTATTTTGCAATGCAAGTTTGAGTGGATCATTTGAAGCAGCGCCTGGAATCGGCCCGGTTAATTAGAAAGCTTTGGGAGCCATTCGCAAATGCCCAACCCCGAAATGGCCACAAATTCGCGGAAACGACGGCCCTTAGAAGCCACAAAGTAATACAACACAGTGATACTAATGAGAAACAAAAGAGTGGTACTGTGGTCAGTTGAAGTGTGCGCCTGCAGAAAAGAAGACGTGCTTTGCTGCAACACAACAGGGATACAACAGCAGCATGTCACGTGCCTCTAGCAACGTCAGTGCGTCATGATGTACCCATATCCTTTCTTGAAATCTAAAGAAATTAATAATGCTGTGCATATAGAAAAGTTCGAGGGGCAAAGCGAATCTGAATAGTGAAGTGCAAATGCGAATCGAATCTTTGCCGAATATTTTGAAGTGAAATTGCAGGGAAAAAAGCTGGAGAGGAGTCGTAAGCATAATATGAAATAAAGCAGCATGAAAGTGTTTGTTTTTTCGCTAGGTTGATGAGGAGCCGAAAGGGGGGGGGGGGGGTATTTCATAGTTGTTGTTTTATAAAGAATGAGGCAATGCAGAGGTCGAATGGTATTAGTGCATGATTTGATGCACCCAAAGTGTTTATACTGTATATATCCGTGCCAAATCCCTTCTTAGTGCCTTTCTTAGTTCTTCTTAGTGCACCCTGTCCACTACACTACGAACAAAATTTGCTAGCAGTATTCATATACTAGACACGTTATGAAGTAACAGCAGTTCGTGTGCTTACTGTGGCTGCCATGTGAGAGCACATTATAAAAAAATAAAGGTGGTTCCTTTTTTGTTTTAGCATCGTTTAGGAGCAAGGGGTAGAGGTATGTATGTGCGAGGATATATATACATTAGATGCATGTATACATTAAACGGAATTGCAGTGCTGACAACAGTGAAATGCCGAGGGTGTCCATATAATTGCTGTTCCAATAACATCAATTCAATTCCTCGCAGAATGCTAGGAACGTCCGGACAGAACGTGACAGACGTCCAGCGCTACAGTCAACTCACCTGCCCTCTGGAGATCATGGAGAAGACACTGCAGTGGCGTCACCTGGCACCAACTTGTCCAGACACGCTGTGTACGAAATTTTTTCACGCGTTACTTCATCTTCGCTGGTTTCTCTAGCTGCTCCGGTGCATATTGTTAGCATTGTCATCCGAGAGTGAGTGCCTGCCGCATCAGCGCTGTTTGAGGGCATTTATTCTTCAATACTTTTGTTGGACCTGGTACCATTGGCAAAGCAAGATGTTTGGTCGGGTTACTTGGTCCTAAATTACCTAATAGGGCAGGTAAGCAGGCTCCGACAACTTTGTCTGCTTTCCAAACAAGCTCGTTAATTCATTCAGGAGGCTCCGGTGACCACATTTTGCAATCACATTTTGCGCAGCGCTGCACATGCGCTGATGCTCCCTTTCGAAAAAACAATTTTCGTGCCCACCCTCCTGCTCGTAACCAGTTCTTTTCTCCCATGGGCGGAACCTGGCCTGTGGGCAACACTGACTTGTCGATTGGTTCTTTGCATTGTGAATCATTGCCTTGGCCCAGCAGTGAAGAAGCTTTGGCCACGCAGTCTGCATATTCGTTTTTCTATGTTGCTCTCTGCATCCCCGCCGCGGCGGTCTAGGGGCTAAGGTACTCGGCTGCTGTCGCGCAGGCCGCGGGATCGAATCCCGGCTGCAGCGGCTGCATTTTCAATAGAGGCAAAAGTGCTGTAGGTCGATGTGCACAGATTTGGGTGCACGTTGAAGAACCCCAGGTGGTCGGAATTCCCGAAGCCCTCCACTGCGGCATCTCTCATAATCATATGGTGGTTTTGGGACCTTAAACCCCACAAATCATTCACTGCTGCTCTGTGCGATTTTTGCAGCTCCGAGACTACTGGCTCAAATGGTGTGGCCAGAACGAAAGCCTTGCAAAAATTACAATGCCAGTGCAAGAGCCCTGGCACAAAAATTCAAAGGCTAAATAATGAGTGCGATAGTTTTATTTAGAGACACACACAATATCTACAAAATATCAAGGGCAAATCTAGCCTAGAACGCATTTAAATCAATTTTAAAGTGCATGCCACGCGACTGAGCGAGATGCAGAGCCCCTCGCGAGGCCGACATCAACGTGGAGGGAGTGTAAACAAACCTGCGTCACTAGTTTGGGTTGGCTGCAGTGATGGAAATGCTGCTCCAATTGCTCCAAAAGAAAATCGCTACTCCATGCTTCTTGGAACAGTAATTTTTATTAGTAATTGTTCCAAAGCTGCTCACAAATTACACTTAGAGAATTAAAATGATGGACTTTTACTGTTTGACCGATTCATAAGTCCCAAACAAACTGAAAAGTGTGTGTGCTATCGTACCATTGTACAGAAATATTGACTCATATCACACATGTGCGACAAGAACTGGCATATTAAGCTTATATAGCTCATTTGGCTGCTTTTTTTTTTCTCAGCTACACATACAGGTTAGTGTGGTGAAATGTGAAAATGAGCAGGATTGCTTTTCTCTTGTACCGACTATCTAGTGCTTACATGGCAACAGTTATATGGGACTTTGGTTACCTCTAAAACGCGTCGCTCAGCTTTCGCACTTTGATTTGATTTCTGCCACAAACACTAGTATTTTAAATTGTAGCTCATTTCACAGCACATTTTTGACAATCTGCCATTGTTTCCTTCATAAAATTTACGTTGATTGTTGTCTATTGAGTATATTTTACAAGAAGTAATATTACTTGTGATATGCCTCGACAATGCCTGAACTACTATTAATGTAGAAGAAATTTAATATGTCCCCCTAAAAGATGAATAGCTTCTCTAAACTAGCATTTTTTTCTGCTCAGAAAGCAGTTATGGCTGCCCCAAAGCAGTACTTTTCTAGATCCAAAGTATAATCCAAAAAGTAAAAAGTCACTTTCATCACTGTGGCTGTCTGTCGGCACATGCCCTGCGCTTGCGCTGGCTGCAATTTCCTCCCCAATATCTGCGGCTTTGCGTGTGCTGGCTGTCAGTGCGGCACCCAGGTCACAGTTTTGCATGGTCAGAAGGAGAGCTGTGTTTATTTGGCTATTGAAAGTTTTCCTGCTTAGCTCAGTACTCATTAAAACCAAAACTGTCACTGGGCGCTATTAAAAACGTCTAAATAAATAAATTGGCCCCGTATCTGCATGTTAATCTGCAAAGGTCGTCGAAAGACGATAGTCTTGCGTGTGGAGAGAGTGAACGAAACATTTATTTGATGTTCTGGGCAAGAAAAAGGGTGAATGGTATTCTGGAAGCGCTGCGTTCGAGTGCCTCGAGAGTGCAGCGGAGGCGAACGAGCACATCGAGTCATGTCAAACGTGAGACATGAGCGTCATCTGGCAGTTTTTTTGGAATTCGAAGCGCGTGGCTCTGAGACAGGTGTGCGCACCCATCTCAGAGGTGATAAGGTGTAGAACGCAAGGCGACGGGTAGGTGCCACCACCATGTCATATTAGCAAAGCGTTGGAAACACTCGCCTTTTCGTGCAAGCCTTTCATCGTGTATACGGTGTGTTCTTTTCTTTCTTTTTTTTTCACGCAGTACACATTTTCAATAAATGTTTTATGGCAATCGGGCTCCTGTTGTATTACACTTAAACTCTGAATCGAGAAATAAATGCTTTGCCACAGTTAAATTGCTGCTAATGTGGCTAATCAGCAAAAGCTTGTTGATTATCTTTTTGATTCTTTACTTGAGGGCTGTCGTTTATCACTCAAAGTTGTAGTACATCAAAATTTATGGCTTACCCTTTTCTTATAAATCACAGAAGTTGCATGTAAATTGAGGTATTCATCATCAAATTTAATCGCAATATCTAAATGACGATATCGAGTGCCGGGCATGCAGGAAACACGGCCTTTCTGGTATGTCAAAGGGAGCTATCTAGGACACGAAAGTGGTGAAAAGGAAATTCAAGGTGTGCCGAAGTAAAATCTGGTTGGGAAAAATTGACAAGAATTCTGCCATGCACAACTGGACAGCTTATTTTGTGCGTGCAATGTGTGGTGCTTGTCTGCCCCTTGCTTAAAGGGGCCCATCACTTTTTCAAGTAGCCATGGAATGGATTCACTAAAGGAACTTATTGCCTAACAAGTTCACCGCCCCAAAAACTTTTATAATTCGTCCAGTACGAGTGGAGTTACAAAGATGTGTCGCGCGCCGCAATTGCATTCTCTCTTCCCTCGTCTTGGCGAAAGCACTAAAAGCTAATCAAAGATAGAGGGCACGGGGGAAGAAATACGTCGCACACGGCTCGTGACATTGAGCCCTCTATTTCTTTTTCTTCTTTGAGTATGTGGCTCTTCAGTGCAATCGTGCACACACACATGGACAAGTCGCAGCCTCCCGCTGCGGTTCCTGTATGTATAGAGTTTTCTAATATACACTAGAGGGAACTCTGGCGCTAGTGTATATGGGAGCTGCAACGCACGACTCTTCAGCGAGCATAGGAAGGATGGGTAGAACACGTAATTGTCTAATCTTCGTACTTCTGACCTGCTTCTGGCTCCGTGTGTGTGTTTGTGTGACTTGGAGCTGTTTTCTCACGAAACGAAAATCGGCAAATGTTCAGGGGTTGCGCTTTTGCACCTTATTCTTTTAGGCTTACTATTTCAAATCTGGTCACGAAGTTCAAAAAGGTTTGTTCTTTTCTGCAAAATAAAACCGAAATCAGCAAAAAACGAAGCCACAAGTACGATTCGCAGCCCGTAAGTACGAAGACTAGTCAAATCTGTGTGCTACCCATCATACCTATGGTCGCTGAACGGTTGCAGCGCCAGAGTCCCCTCTAGTTAATTTTAGGAAAACTTTACGCCTGTAACGACCGAGCGCGCCGTGTTCGAATCAGCCAATGGCTTATACAACGGCTGTGACGAGTGACTTTTAAGCCGGTTGTATCGTTTGTCGAGAGAAGAGAAGGCAATTTTTAGCTGAATTTCAGAATTCATTGTAAATTCCGGGCCGCATGCTGGGCTATAATGCTTGGCTCGCGTGTTCTCGGGAACCTCAACTACGGATCAGCAGTGTTTTCTGACTGTGCTGAAAAAGTGTTGCAGGGGTCTTTAAAAAACACCAGATGGTCAAAATTTTCGGAGCCCTCTACTAGGTTGTCCCTCATAATCATATCGTTGTTTTGGGATGTGAAACCCCACATGTTATTGTTATTCTCTCTATTTCCTGCTTCCCTTTTCTTTATATCTCTCTATATATGTTTTCTCTCTCCCTCTTCTACCTTTCTTTCTCACTCTATTTCTTGCTTTCTCTTTCTGCCTTTCTCTATATTTCGCTCTTTCTTTTTTTTTCTTCATGGTGCTTGAATAGTCGAGTGGTTATGATGCTCGCTTTCGGATGGTGGGTATGCTGCTTCAGATCCTGCATCTGCAAAAAAAATTTTCTCTCTCTTTACCTACTCGTCTCACTCACGGAGGTTTCATAATCGCACACTGGACGTACGCGCACATGTGTCATCTGCATGAAGCAAAATATGAACAAAACAGGAGCACTAACAGAGAGTGTGACAGTTCGCGATGACGAGAAATTTCTGGGAACAGGTTGCAGCCCACAGCTGGTGTAAACTCTATTGCTTATTAGAAAGAAAAAAAAGAAAGCTCTCTGAAAAAAACCGATGCTTCAGTTTGACACTTTGTAGCACAGTCGCAAAATGTCTTCCCGCGATTATCTTCTGCCTAGTGTTCGCGTTGCAGACGTATTTTATTTCCAGAATAAAAAATGCAACTACCGCTATCCCTAGCACAAGTATAGTGGGTTGCAGTGAAAATGTTTTTTTTTTTTTTTAGATCAATGTGCGAGTCCCTAATAATTGGGTACGCTTGTGTGTCTGTCTTTACCCTTCTTTGCGCAGCCTGCTACCCGTTCACGGATCAAGACCCCTTCATTCTGGATTCTTGCCCGCACGTTTACTTTGTGGGCAACCAGAACAAGTTTGCCACCAAGCTTTACAAGAGTAAGAAACCCATTGTGGCACTTGAAGTGGTAGTTGGCGAATGTTATGTAATAAGTGGTATGTTTTATTTTAAAAGAAATTGTAGTACGCAGAGATAGGCGTGTAGGTATAGATTCATCATTATCGAAAACAGTGCAATGGAAAGAGACAAACACGATGCTTGTGTTCACGTGTTTTCAGTTTTTTTCACCTCTTTCTATCGCGACATATTTTTATAATTATGTCATACATAGACCACTTCCTCATTTCGCAGATGGGCTATGTAAGTGCCAACTAGCAAGAAAAATTTGAATGATGTGTTAGCTTAAAGTTGAGAGTATGATGGAAACCCGTCTGACCGGCTTAAAACATTTTAGAAGAATGGATCTGGACACTGACCAAAATGATTTTTAAAAGTGACATATTTTGACGTTTGGGTTCCTCCACGGGAACCATGTTCACAAATAATGTATTTCGATGCTTCAGTTCCTCCACGGGAACCATGTTCACAACTAGCGTATTTCGACATTTTGGTTTGCCCATGGGAACAATGCTTATTTTGAACATGGTTCCGGTGAGAGAGCCGAATCGTTAAAATACATTCGTTTTTGTAAATCAGTTTGGTCGGTGTACGGGTCCCTTCTCATAAATAGTCTTAGCTTACCACTTACGTAGTGTTGAATGATTTTTCAAGTAATTGCAATGGTGTCATGAATAGCGGAAATGCTAAGACTAGCACCATGGTTGGCAAAGAAAATATGACGCAGTATTACGAGAGTGGTTCAGTGTCCAAAGCTTAACTGTACTGTGTGCATGCATGTCATTCTAATTATAGTAGCCCATTTAAAGAAATTACCACACTGACATCATGTGAGTTATGCCATTCGCATCATGTCATATGTGACATATGCGTCTTGCATATGCAGTTCATACGTTCTAAGTATCTTTTTATTTTACGTAATTGTTTCCTAAGACCGATTCATTTCCGACCTTGAGTATGGTATGTCATCACTTTGTGTGATTTCATATTTGTGGCATTTTCTGATTGATTTCTTTTTTTTTTTTTTTCTTTCAGGTGAGCAAGGGCAAGCAGTGCGTCTTGTGGCCGTACCTTCTTTCTGCAAGACATTCACCTGTGTATGGCTGAACATGAGGACCCTTGAGTGCGAACCAATGAGCTTTGATGTTAATCCGTAATGTGAAATCTGTGGCCAAATTTTAGATATCCGTATTGATTTTGCGATGCTTTGCATTATATATTTACAATGAAATAAAGCATGGGATACGTATGTGCCTTGCTATTGAAGTGGGTGTCCGTGCTGTCTCTTCATTGTCATTTTTTGTGAGCACTTGTTTTACGAAGTTGCTGATAAACAGATTTGGGTGCCCTCTAAATGGCCCATTTCGTCTTTAATTTGTTGCAACAGACTGTTGTGAGCTTCTTTGGTAGCATGTCACTGCTTCAATATCTATCATACTACGAAAAAAAATTCATTCCCCTTTGCGAAAGAACTAAAGTTAAACCACTCATTTGCTGTCACATGATAGGTTCGTATAATCCCTGCTGCTGACTTGAACATTATTCTGGTCAATCACACTAGGGCAAGCGAACAGGCTTGCTTTTCGAACAGTTGTCACAATAGAGCATCTGGTTAGGTTAACTGCCTAGCTTCATCGATTGGTTTGAGCTTGTTTACACATGATTGGTCCTATTCACGCTTGATGATGCAAGCACGATTCTGACCTATCGCACTAGGGCAAGCAGATGGGTTCACTTTCCACACAGTTTGTTGCAGCATATTGTGTACCTGCATGTACTTTGATAATTGGTTTGCATTCGCCTTGCGTGATTGATCCAAATCAATCTTGCCGACGCAATTGTTATTCTAGCCAATCGCGCAAGGGCATGTAACTGGTTCACTTTCTGAACGATTGTGACAATACCACGTCTGGTTCACTGCATATGCTTTGCTTATTGATTCGCGCTTCTTTCGCGTGGTTGGTCCACGCGCAATTCTGGCCAATCACGCGATAGTAAGTCAACTGGCTTCCTCAACCAGCCTTGTCTTGTCGCCTAGAAGATCTTGGCTCATACCCACAATGGGGATTGGCCACATGGTATCTTATAATGGAAATTTTCCAGCCGTGGCGATGATAAGCGCTCACGCATCGCTGCACTGCCGATGATAAGTGCACGCGCATCGCTGTACTGGTTTATAGTTCCCACCGTGAAGACTCGCATCAAGCGACAGGGTTATATTTTTGATCGCTTCATGTTTGTCTCGCGGTAAACTTGTACTGCGATAGCCTTCACAACTGGCTTTCTTTGCAAATCTTCCGTTTCGTCGCTCGTTCCGCTGACTCACTGCCTGTTGTGCGCGTCTCTTGCGAGTGAAAATCAAACAACAAAAAACGCGAGTGTCACGAAGCTGCGGACTCGGTTTATTCTGTTCCTCACTGACTGGTGCAACGCTTTCGCAGTTCGTACGCCGCGATTTCACATCGCTCCTTGCGCAATTTCTTTCTCTGCGCACGCCAGATGAGCGACGCCGCCTCGGAGCGCGCAATTGGTCTGGCAACGTTCATCCGGGAGCTCGCTTGTGCGGAGTTTCTGGCGCATGCGCAGAGAGGTCGCTACAAGATTTGTTCGGAAAAGAGTGGTGCGATGTTAGCGAAAAATCCGAAGAATCCTCGCAACGGATGGACTCCAGCAGCATGAAAACAAACAAGAACGGTGCTTCGATCGTGGACTAACACCGTGCCGCAGGTCCGGAGCCGGCCGAGCGACCAGTGGACGAGGTGAAGCCCCCCGAAGAGTCGCGATATTGTTGTCAGAATCGCCCACTGTCCTTCCAAGATGGCGGCGTATTTTCGTTGAAAAAAAATTGACAGGGTATCCCCCCACCAGAAACCACCGCCAGTTCGTTCTCTCCGGCCGGGGGCCTCACGAGAAATGGAGCTTCGAGTCGGCAACAAGTACCGGCTCGGACGGAAAATTGGCAGCGGATCCTTCGGGGATATTTATTTGGGTAAGTGGCGTTCCCTTTTCTTGCACCCCCCCCCCCCCCTTAGCTTCGGGCAGTTGTTTCAGCTGACGATGACCCAGACCCATTTTGGACGTCGCCTTGTTGCCCTTCCGGACTCTGGGTTTATTCGTTTGCCAGTAGCCTACTCTGTCGAGCCTTCAAACGCCAAGGAACCAGCAGTATCGTAACAGAGCCCTGTTCTTCCGTTTCGGGCAAGCGACCGTCGGCCCCATCAGAGTTCTTTGTACCCTGACTGGGCGTCTCGAAACGCGACGGGAAAAAAAAGTACCCTCGATTGCTCAGTCGCCTACGTTGTTCCCGTCGAAGTCTTCTCAGAGCGCGCAGTGTCGAAATGAAATTCGCTGCGTCGCACTACGATTGTGTGGCGAATAAGAGCGAGCTCTCCCGATCGTCTTTGTGGTGCTTGTTTAGTTGCTTCGAGGCGAGCATCCAAATAAGTCTTCCGCGGGTGTGGACAGTCTGGGAGGGATGTGCGATTCCGTTTCGGTCGTCTCCGATGTTGTCAGACTCAAAAGGTGGCTGTTTCGCAGAGCCGAGGGAGATCTTTAAATCGTTCGCCGCCCGACATCGGGCGGGGTGAAGAGAGCCTTTGCGAAAGGGCCTTCTTCGTAACGGTGTGTGGCGTTCGAGTTGCAATAACAAAAGAAGATAGCCCTCTTCCCCGTACCTCCCGGTAATCGATAGGACTCGCGAAAGAAAAAAAAAAATAACGAACTAAGGCGTTTTTTTCGTCATGTACCGGACGGCGAAGCAAGCGGGGTGGCTACCCCCCGTCGAGTTTTTCTTGCGAGCTAGCGCTCGGTTCTTCGGTCAGCTGTGCGACGGCAGTCGCCGAATTTGGATCCGCGACCACGGCGGTAGTCGCCTGCCTGCCCTCGCTCAGCTGTTTATGCGCGCAGGGCAGGCTTCGCTGATCGAATAAGATGGTCGCTGGCCCGTGGGAACAATTGAGGTGCGTTTTCGTTCGTGGGCGGTTTTTGTTGCGCGGAATACGGTGGTGGCCCCCGTTACGAGAATCTCGTGCCCTTTTGGCCGCTGACGCTTCTTGGTGGCATTTTTCCTTTTTTTTTTTGTCAGCTTGTTTTACGAGACGCTCTCTAGTCCGTAGTTGAGCGCGTCGTCGCTTCTGCCGGGCCCGGCGTTTTTCTTCTTTTTTCACAATTCCTGCGAACGTGCGCGAAGACTACACAAATCCGCTAGACGCTGAGTTTACACACTACATTCTTCTTGCGTGTTCGCTACTGTTATGAAAACATTCGGTCAATACCGACTAATCCCTCTGGTGTATCTTTCGTAAGAGAAAGAGGTGCAACTAAATTGCCATGCAAATGGAGCCACGAGAGCTGCCTTCGATCGGCGCTCCACTGGTTGAAGAGTGGTGTGCTTTGTGGAAAAAAAAAAAAAGACAAGAAACGTCTCTCGTTTCTTCATTTTGTTCGGCGGCCGCGTTCATTGCAAATGAGACCCGTAGCAACGCGTCCTCTTCCCGTAGTGCGCAGTTCGTAATCAGGCCGGGAAGAAAGAAAGAACCCCGATGATGGCCGACGCGCCACAAAGAGGCCAGTCGGACGCAGAAACAGGAGAAAAAAAAAATAGAAGAAAAACCTAACCCGTAAACATTTGCGCCTTCGAAGGTGAAGGTCTGGGTCGGGTCGAGGCATTATTTGCCTAGGAGCGGCCCAATTGCTCTCCTGATAAAAGGGAGGCAACCAACAGCCGACGTCGGGAGTCGTCTCGCGTTGCTTCTACCGCGAGTTTTTCTCGGGGGTGGCTTTGAAAGTCGGGTTAGTTTGCGTCCGATATCGTTTACAACCTCCAGCGAACCCGCCTCATCGGCCCGCCAAAACGCGAGTTTTTTTCAGTTTTGGTTGTGTTTTCGGTGAAAGCCGGAACGCGCGGTGTATCGTCTTGCGTCTTTATGTTATTTATTTCGATCGCCGCGCGTCTTGTCCTTCTGGCGATGGTGACTCACCGCTGTGAATTCCAGATTCGGGGTTGCTTTTCTCTCTCTCTCTCTCTCTCTGTCACTCACTATACTGAAAAGTAGAGTGTTGCTGGTCGCTATTGCCCAACTAATCTGGATTCGGCTGTGCCTGCAGTGTTGTAGAGGGCACAGTGTTTACAGGGTGCGGTTTAGTTTTAAGCTTCTATTGAAGTGTTTCCGCCATCGTCATTGAAAGGCTGGTTCGCCGGACACATTGGTAATGCTTCCTTAAAAACAAAGCAGTGCTAAGTCAACAAAGACACAGCTTGAGGTGCTGCTACATTGAATAGAGATCGTAATAGTATCAGCACGTTTGACTCTGACAGACGAAAGTTCGCTCGCATGGACACATGTTTACGCAGCTGAATGAAACACTTGCCTTTATAAGGGAACCATGCGTTACCCCTAACTGGCAAAGAAAAATAAAATGCTTGCAAGGCACTAGTTAAGAATCTGCAGTCACGTTTTGCTGATTCGCAGTCGAGTGCCATTTAAGACGTAAATATCGTCTAGCAGAGCAGTCTGGCGTTAACTTCGGAACTGTTAGTGTTGGACTAGAAACGTAAATTTTGCCCGACATGTAGTCCTCGTCAAACCTACGGCATGCACTGTCGATTCATACGTCGTTATCTCATGGAGTAGGATGATAGTTGAACTTGAGATCTAGTGCAATTCGTTGAGAACAATCCTGGTGGGCCGAGACTGGATGTGCACAGCTTGGTGCGACAAGAAAGATGTGCTTGCCTAGTGTTTGATACAATTTTTTGTGCAGTCTGAATCGCCCCTGTCCAGAGCAACTAGTCTGCCACCATTTGTGCAAGAACATGTAGAAGTCTGGTGTCAAACATTGTCATACAACTGGCAAGGCACATTTGTCAGAATTCAGGTGTGAATGAAAGCTTGTAGATAACACAAGGTAGCATCTGTGGATGGCATTAGTATTCATAGCCAAGCTTTCAAACGCTCTTCAATTGGGATTCGGGCTCCATGTATTGTTGATCCATGTCTAATCTAAGCAAGGTGACACTAGTATTTGCTGTCATCATCCTCTCCCGTTTACCGGCATGCGTTCGAGAATTTTAGCAGCTCGTAGCATCACACTGCTGCTGTAACCACATGTTTCCTGATATGCTCCGTCATGCCGTTTGTCTCTGTCACACGTACCTGCCACTCACATTCGGCAAGTCGGCAAACCAGAACACAGCCATTTTTTACTGGACAATGCACAACTTATGGCAGCGTGGCATGACACTTACTGTACAGTGCTGACGCATAGCACCTGACACCAGAGTCTCAAATCAGGCCGAAGTTGGTCACTGCACATGCGCTACTTTGAAACCAACAGCAGAGCATGTGGTGAGGCCCCGGTTGTAAGACTCCAGATATTATTACTGAATTATAAACCGACAATACAGTCTCAAATCAAAGCTGTACGCTATTGTGATGTACTTTGAATTTGTAACTCTGCCACAGCATTACAAGTTTCGCCTTGCGGCATATATATATATAATCATACACGATTCTAAGCTAGGCTAATATAATTAACCAAGAATTATGCACCGAACAGTTTCTTGTTGAGTGAATTTGTCAACACTGTCACAGATGACAGCAACACTTTCCCTACCTTCTGCACGATGCCCTACAGTTTGAGCTCACTTTATTTGGACTTAGTCTTCCAAGTCTTCTTGTGTGTGCACATGCTTGGCATCAAATCTGCAGGCAACTGCATCACTGGTGGGAAAGTTTCCAAGGCGGAGTAAACAGCTTCATTACCTACAACACGAAATGGTTAAATAGATAAGAAGCTGCAGCAATGGGGGTGAATGGTTGCCCGGCCAGATTTTAAGATTAGATTAGATCTGGGTTTGTACAAGGAGGCTTTGTGCATGCGTCGAACTGCTAAGAACACAATAAGAGTAGCGTGTATGCAACCACTGTTGAGGACTTGTCGCTAGTCGGTGACATCGGTGTCGGTAGCCGAACGTGAAGTGTTTTTCACACCTGCCCACGGAACTTTTCCGTCCGACTAACTGGCTCATGCATACCAACATGAGGTAACCGTGAAAAATGGCAGAAGTTTCTTGGAACTGGGCAAAAAAGGTATTATTGGACAAAGTGCAGGGATTGGAAACAATTTTGGACAAAACTTTCAGGGCCCTAATTTGGAAAGAGCTAGGGATAAGAGTTAATGGAAAGTATCTTGGTAACCTGTGATTCGCGGATGACATGGCCTTGATGAATAAGTCGGGGGACGAATTAAAGCTCACGATTACTGAACTGGACACAGAAAACAGAAGAGAGGGTCTGAAAATTAATATGCTCAAAACTAAAGTAATGTGGGACAGTCTTGACAGAAACAGCACTTTGCGATAGGTGGAAAGACGCTTGAAGTTGTAAAAGAATAAGACGGGTAGTAACCGCCGAGCTGAACCATGAGAGCGAAATAACTAGAAGAATAAGGATGGGGGTGGATCACATTAGGCAAGCATTCTCAAATCATCAGTAGTAATCTGCCAATAACCCTCAAGAGGAAGGTGTATAACAGCTGCATCTTGCCAGTACTTACCTACAGAGCAGAAACGTGGAGGCTTACTAAGAGGGTTCAGCTCAAATTGAGGATGACACAGCGAGCGATGGAAAAGGATAGGTGTAACCTTTACAGACAAGAGAGCTGAGTGGGTCAGGGAACAAACCGTTTTAAGGATATCATAGTTGAAATCAAGAAGAAGAAATAGACATGGGCAGGTCACATAGCACGTAGGCAGGATAACAGCTGGTCATTAAGAGTAACTGACTGGATTGCCTGATTAGGCAAACTCACAAAGGGGAGACAAAGTTAAGTGGGCCGATGATATTAAAAAGTTCTCAGGTATAACGTGCAGCAGAAAGCACAAGCCTGTGATTGGCGGTTCATGGGAGAGGCCGTTGCTCTGTGATGGGCGTAGTCAGGCTCATGATGATGATGGACTGACAAAATCTGTTCAGCCACTGTATCGTGCTGTAATTGAAGACATCCTGTGGTCACCAGGTTATCTTACCTGTCATATTTTCATCTTGCGAGCGCACTTGAAATATAAATTCAAGTGCGGCAACAGAGCCGACGAGTTTACTGGCCTCAAATCTCTCTAACACCTGCAGTTCTAGACGTTTGGCTTCTGGTAAGGGAGGCAACAAAATTATTGACAATGTCACTCAGTTTTGGGTTGAGTAGAGTGCAAAAACAGAGTGCAGCACTTGGTCGATCTGTTACACACCCGACCTAACAGTTGTTCAGGTCGGGTGTGTCCCATCAGCATGTTTTTCCAGTGCCACGCAGGGGCAGGTTAGCCATTTCACCAGACAATCCCATACGCTCGCGTGGTTAAAGCTTAGTTGTTCGGTAGCTTTCGTGTTGTGAAAGTGGGCAATTCTTCTAGCCTCTCTCTCTCTCTCTCCGTGCAGGGACAAACATAACGACGGGTGAGGAGGTGGCCATCAAGCTGGAATGCATCAAAACGAAGCACCCGCAGCTGCACATCGAGTCCAAGTTCTACAAGATGATGCAGGGTGGCATCGGCATCCCTCTGATCAAGTGGTGCGGCTCGGAGGGTGACTACAACGTCATGGTGATGGAGCTGCTGGGCCCGTCGCTCGAAGACCTGTTCAACTTTTGCAACCGCAAGTTCTCGCTCAAGACGGTGCTGCTGCTGGCCGACCAGCTGGTGTCGCGCGTGGAGTACATCCACTCGAAGAACTTCATCCACCGCGACATCAAGCCGGACAACTTCCTCATGGGCCTGGGCAAGAAGGGCAACCTGGTGTACATCATCGACTTTGGCCTGGCCAAGAAGTACCGGGACTCGCGGACGCACAACCACATCCCCTACCGGGAGAACAAGAACCTGACGGGGACGGCCCGCTACGCCTCCATCAACACCCACCTGGGCATCGAGCAGAGCCGCCGGGACGACCTGGAGAGCCTCGGCTACGTGCTGATGTACTTCAACCGTGGCAGCCTACCCTGGCAGGGACTGCGGGCTGCCACCAAGCGGCAGAAGTACGAGCGTATCAGCGAAAAGAAGATGTCGACGCCCATCGAGGAGCTGTGCCGTAGCTTCCCCTCGGAGTTTGCCACCTACCTGAACTACTGCCGGTCGCTGCGCTTCGACGAGAAGCCTGACTACTCGTACCTGCGGCAGCTCCTACGCAACCTGTTCCATAGGCAGGGCTTCACCTATGACTACGTGTTTGACTGGAACATGCTCAAGTTTGTGAGTACGCACAAACGGGCCCTCTGCCTACCTTTTTGTTTGAATAATTCGTAGTAGTCTGTACACACCTTCTTTGGCCAAAGCTCGTGCAGTTTCCATTGGTGCCATTTTTAAATGTGTGCTTATGCTAAACGCCAAAGTTTCAGTTGCAAAGTCGTGCCACATTTTTAGTTGCTGACGTCCATGCAGAGATGTTCGTTATATAGTGTGTGTTTTATCGTCGCCCTCAGTTGCTTGTGTTTGTAGTTTCACTTGTGTGGTGTGCACTGCACTACAACACTGAGCATGTGGCAGCGCGTTTTCACGACGCAGTACATGCAATGCTACTAAAACCTGTGGTCGTCTAAGGTCCTAGGCCAAGGCCATGAGATGTTTAGAGGCAAAAGTATGGGGCGTTAGATCCACATCTAGCCGGAATCGCTATTCTATTATTTATTGCTTCTAATCTAGGTTGCGATGCTGACAAGGGGCTAGAGAATTTATTTTGAAGTGATGCTTCCATGCAAAATGATATTCTAGTTTTCTCAAACGTTTTGTCTTCCGCAAAGCTTCTGCTGTTCTATGTACACTTCACGAACATTGGTTTCACACACCAGCCTATTTATGTGAGCTTCCACGAGGGTCTTCTGCCTTACTTCAGTGTTGAACTAGAAGTGGTGTGGTTCGTATAATTGTGGACTGGGGATTGAATTGCATTTGCCCCCTTTCTCTATCTGGCCTTCAGAGCTCAGTGAGCTACACTGTAATATGTAACACCATTAATTAAGAGACCCAACATGGCACTCCTTTTAAAGGTACTTTGAAACAGTTCTTTGAAAATTTTGTTAGCGTTTTAGCTGTAGCATCGATAGATCATTTGCATCATAGTTTTGCTTTGTATCAAGGCAGCTTGGATAATCGATGTTCTTTCTCAAAACAGCCTTTCATCATTAACTCGCTAACTCGCACCTGTCACTAGCGACAGCAGCGCCCTCGACAGAGACGGAAGTGCATCGGGGTGTAGTTGGGATTTGCTCCTCTGAATGCCGCAACACTGCCAGTCGTTCCACCACGCCAACAATCCGTGAACGCCAAGTATGCGAACAAAGTATTTGAGAAAGATTTCGGATAAACACAAGCTCGGCCAATGAGGTTGTGCCTTCAGTGGAGGAGTTGCAGATGGGGGGAATCCTGGTGAGAGCCTGCCACTTACTGTACCGAAGACCTGAAATAACTTGGCTAGCCAGATGCCTTGCATGATGTCGCACCTTGAAAGGCTCCAATCTCTAGACTTTTTGCAGATAATGCAGTCTGGGCAATTATAGTATCCAAAGAAACAAAACCTTGAGATAAACATAAACGCTGTGGCACAGTCGGATCACATTGTGTAGTACAGGGCAATGACATTCACTGTGCACCGGACGTTCGGTGACCTCAATGGACATATCCAAATGGTCGTCAGTGCTTCATGCAACTGTATAATCCTGATAAAATGGTAGGGAGAAATCGGAAACTTGTTCGGCACGCTGCGCCCTGTGGCAATTGGCATGTTTAATGGTTTGTAATAAATTACACACTTGACGCAGAGACCTTAAGTTGGTCAGCAAATGATCCATGGGAATCGCTTTACCAGCTGAATGCGCTTGTACAAAATGGTGAAAAATGTTACAGGGTTTTTTCATTGTTATACGAAAAAGCAGTACGTACGTCTTTTGTGTGACCGCCACAGCCACATGAATAGAACTTTTACTGTAGGCGTTATGGGAGGCAAATTTTCACATGCATCATCCTCCGACTAGTTTTCTGCTTCAACTTTCTTTGCCGAGCGGGCTTCAAGAATTTGGTGGTACCATTGGAGCAGGCCAGTACAACTGTGATAAGAATGCAAAATCAAACACTCATAGGAACACCAGACTGGAAACTGGGAGGACTAAGCGCCAGTCTATGAGCAGCCCGAGAATGTGGCATTTCGCGCAAAGTTGAGTAGAGACACACCAGTTGGCCCGAATGTACTCATCAATTGGGTAACTTCTACAAAAGCACGTTCACAGTGGGAAGTTGTCACATGCGTGAGTGCCATTGCATCAGCAACCAAACTGGTGAATTCGCGCTAGTGCGCTACTCTACCACACGTGGACACACTCATTCGCGGGCCTAGAGAGGAAACCCTGTGCTTGTTTGTTCATATGAGCAGCTTCACCTCTCCCCTCTAGCCCAAGCACTGCTGCTAGCAACTTGCCCTCGATTCTTCATAATCCTGCCTTCTAATGGGCTGTGAAAAATGAGCGTTCTTTTTTTATTTTTATTTCCTGGTGTCCAAAATACAGTAAAACGCCCTTAATTCGGACTTCACAGGACCGGAGGGAATGTCCGAATTAACCGAAAGTACAAATTATCGTGAGTGCGAACAAAACACTTGAAAAATGTCTCCTATACCATCAGTCTTTTATTTCTTAAAGAAGTCTGTGATCGCGGTTTGCTTCATGGATGCCATGTGCAATGAAGTCACAATTTTGCGAAGTTCCTGCAGGTGGCTTAGTCCGTGCACACTCTCCGAGGAAAGCATGCATATGTCCTCCAAAACGGCCAACGCATGCGCAGCCTCTGTCATAGTGTGGCATGAACGCTTGTGAGCATCATCCTCGTCAGCCAATTCCCCTTCTCCGTCTAAGACTTTGGCGCAATGTCGCCGTCGGTCACTGTGCCGGCCATGGCAACATCGCAGTCAATTCCAAAGTAATCGCCCAGGGGCACACCAGCTGACATGATGCTCACATAGCGGCCGTCTTGCTCTTCGCCAGACGCCAGTTACCTCATCGGCCACCACCCCTGGATCACCAGCGTAGTACATAAAGCCGCTATGCCTAAAGCGGTTTGCGACTACTGTAGGCAGTTTGTTGTTCCACACGTATGTCAGCATGTGGATTGCGCTTAACAGGCTAATGGGGAATTCCACTTGTCGAGCGGGAACAAGTTTTTTTGCTCCGCGGCCGAGAATCTGCATTCCGCTGGTAGATTAGGAGCAAGTCGCTCCGTGACAGAGCGTTCCGTGTGCTCCGTCTTACAGAGACTGATTTCGCTGGAACTCCGAGAAAGTGTTGCCGTCATTTCCAGCACACTCGGGCAGCACCGTTGCCTGCAGCTGCCTTGAGCTTTTTTTTTTTTTTTTTTTTTCTCCTCAAGGCAGTGCCCTCTGCACTAGTTCACATTTCTAAAATGGCGTTGTTTGATGCCGTTGGGCGTGCTGCTGCTGGTTGCTTCTCGCTTTGAACGACAGCAAAAGCACTAGTAGCAGCAGCGAGGACGAGCCGCACGTGCTTTCCCGCCGTGTGCATGGCCAAAGTCTCGACAGAAGATAATCAGCTAAGTCGAAGTTTTCAGGACTGGTTTGGTGACGTTTGTGTAAACAATTTCCGGCGCAGATCTCAGAAGTTCCACTCGCAGGTCTGGCTTGGTGCAATCGGAGTGCTCGTTCCAGGATTTCGGTAGCCGCTCCGGATCTACCAGTGGAATTCGCCATTACTTCGTACTGGTTGCCTGAGTTCATGCTGAGCAACATCCGCTCAAGTACCTGCCATCGATAACGGCTTTTCACGAACTGTATGATTCCCTGGTCCATCAGCTGCAGTGAAGCCGTTGTGTTTGGAGGCAGGAATAGCAGTTCAATGTTCTCCAGCCCGGACACCTTCGTGTGTGCACTACAGTTGTCTAGCACGAACAACACCTTCCGAGCCTTGGCCGCAAAGCGGCGTTCGAGCTGACGCAGCTGACTGGTCCCCCTTAAAAGCGATTGTCTTGTCAGGCAGCGCCTTATAGAACAGCGCTGTCTCATCAGCGTTGAAAATGTTACACGGCTCGTACGTAGAAAGACGCACGGATAGTCCAGACTGCCAGTCCTGCACAAAACTTTCGTCAACTGCACCTCTTTCACCACACACGGAACACAAGCCCGTGTTGCTTCTTGAAGTGGTAGAACCAGCCTTCCGACGCATGTTCATGGTCACCGCGAACTTCTCTGCTTGTGCGCAGTAAGGAGGCCGCTCAAGGGCAAATGCGCATTACACGAAACGCACATCTATCGTGACAGTGGTTCTTCTAGCTTGGGATGCGCTGCCGTTCGAAGCCTCTTCCTTTTGTCGCCAAACATGTCCCCGTCATACGCTTGCATAATCTGCTCTTCGTTCTTCACTTAAGTGCTCAGCATGCTTTTCTTCACATTGAACTTTTTTATCACTTTTTTTTCGAGATGCTCCCAGTTGAAATGCCTTCAATATTTTAACCTTCGCAGCCAAATCCTTTGCTCCGTACTTTTCCCTCTCCGCTGCGGGATTTGGGGCGGTCGGGGCCGCAGGAGACGGAGGGGAAGCCATCCCAGCGTAGGTCGCGCGGTGGTCACGCGCGCGCGAAATAGACAACACAAACACACACACAAAAAAAAAACGCACGGTGATAAAAACGAAATGAAAGCCAGTGTACTTTTTTAAAATAGCAAACAGTAAGACTGCAGATGGCAATGATCACGTACAGATAAATAATTTAAAGCACACTAGAGGTGAGCAGTCTAACTCAACAGTCACACAGATGTGTTCGACGCGCAAGAAAAAAAGAAAAGGCAAATCCGTAGGTTGCCTGTTGCTGATGACAGTCGCGATGCACTGGCTTCCATTTTGGTTGTTTAAACCACCGCGTGGTTTGTTTTTTTGTTTTTTTCAGGGGGGGGGGGTGCCTTTGTGATGTACTACCCATAGAGAAAGTTTTGAATCTCAGAAGCCGCAATCTGACCCCAAAGTTGTTCAGGTGCGCCGTCGATTTGGCTGACAGAATCCGCTGACAGAATCCCTGTTGTGACTTGACCGTGGTCGGGCTTTCGATTCAACCGAAGCGCCGCCGAATTTGTTCGAAATAATGAGAGTTTTCAATTGTAGAACAATGTACATTTTTAACGGGACCAGATGTGTGGCCTAATTAACCAAAATTTGAGTTAGTGGGGGTCGAATTAACGAGATTTAACTGTAGCTCTCAGACCAATCTGTTTAATGAGGGCCTTTTTTTGATGGCCAACATGCTGGCGATATCGTCGCCAACTGCAAATTTTTAATGTGAATGGTCTTTGTAGCTCGTACATAAATTAAATGCGCTGCGGCGTCATCTGTGTATAAATGGCATTTCACATTTGCCACCACGGCCATGAATAGTGCTGGCCAACGTTCTCACAGTTGGGCTTACGGAATACAATTGAACCTCGTTTTAACGAGCCGGAATATAACCAAGTATCTGTTATAACAAAGTAAATTAAGAATAGTCTTGCAATAAATAAAAAGGTAGGAATATACTTTTTAGCGAATTTTCAGATATAACGAACCGATGAACCGATTTTGTTGCAAGATCCAACTTTGTTTGAATGAAGTTAGAGTTTATTTCGGATGGTGGACAGGGAATGACAGCCGCTGGGGCTCGGTCAGGAAAATGTTCCGGTGAAGATGCGAAGGCCGTTGGTTCGGCCTCCACCAGCAGCGAGGTGTTTTTGTCTATTTTAGTTCATTTTCGAGCCACCTGGTATTTTACTACACGATAAATGGACAACGAATGACCCCTTTGCCATCTCTCACTTCATATGGCTTACAGCAAAGGCTGGCGGGTCCCTTTGATTCATAACTCCTTCTCTTGTTCGATCGTCGTTGAGAAGTTCTTCTATTTGGGAGTCAAACTGAAATGCTCTAGTTGTGTTTTTTTTTTTTTGTCTTCTAATGCACTGAAACATTTTTCTCTAATGGGTCGTTTAAGTACATGTGATTAATTCTACTAATGCCCTACTATGTCATTCGGCTTGTCCCAGAATGTCTGGCTGGTGGCTCAAATTGTGTCCTATGTCTACCTTAATTTCACAATTACTAAAGGGCTGCTTTGTGTACATTGACATATTAAATGTTCTCAGGTTCTGACTTCTCACTCTGACATGAAGTCTACTAATGCCTTACTATGTCATTCGGCTTGTCCCAGAATGTCTGGCTGGTGGCTCAAATTGTGTCCTACGTTTACCTTAATTTCACAATTACTACAAGGCTGCTTTGTGTACATTGACATATTAAATGTTTTCAAGTTCTGACTTCTCACTCTGACATGAAGTGTTTATTTGCGGTGTCCCTTTAAGAGTGTACGAAAAAGGCTGATCACACATGCGGCGAGCGTCCCATCCGGTGACACCCTGTTCTGCCTTGCAGGGCGGGAATCGGAGCCAGGCTGGCGGTGCCGAGGCCGGAGCCACGGGGGTGGTCGGGGCGGAGGGGGGACCCGAAGGAGGTCACCGGGCTCAAGGAGGAGCCCAGCAGGTGCACCACGCGTCGACGGCGGCCTCGCGGGGCCTGCCCCCCACCACGGCGTCGGGATCACAGCGGCCTCCCTACCGAGGGACCTTCCTGACCGGCATGAACGGCGAGCAGCACGGCATGCCCGCGTCTCCCCCCTATCCCCCCTGGAGGAAGGGCGCCGACCACCACAACGCCGCATCCGGAGCTCTCACAAAGGTAGAGACGCGGGTGGATTGCTGCCCCCGTAAGCTTTGCGTGTACCACCTTCCTTGAGCACCTGCTGATTGCCCCCCCCCCCCCCCCCCCTACCTTGTGTAAACAGTGGAAGCTCACTAATTTACTGTATTGGGTAATTTGGATGTGTTGCCTAGTCCCAGTCAACACATGTAATGTTCGCGGAGGAACAGACATTTCGGAGGTGGAACTCAGCTCCTTGGAGGTGTCCAGATGTCACGTTGCCGGAGGGCCAAATCATGCTGGCAGTGTCTTTCGGAAAGAAAGGGAATTGCCGCCGTTTCATTTTCCTAGCGAACCGGTCCCGCGCTCCGCGAAAGTCAGGGAGTGGGGACGCAGAGTGCATTCGGGTAAGAAACTCTATGGGAGAGCTTTGTGCGCTGCAAGCGGCGCTGCATACTCGCACGGGGCATGTGGCAGACCCGAGGGAAGCTGGCTGCTGGTGCCGTTTTGGGTTCACTGCATGATATCGTGGTGCGTCATCGCGCAGTTTTCACCGTATGATTACTCTTCTGCCTAGTGTCCTGTGCCTGAAGATTGAGAAGGACCTGGTTGTCAATCCAATTACAAAAGAAATGACGAAAAAGTCTCCACATTCTCGCTGCCTAGAGACGGGGAAGAGCGGAAAAAGTGGAAGCGCGCAAAGCCGCAACAAGGCACTAGTGGTTTCACATTTGATTCCCCGAATATGCGCATGTGCGAAAGCACTTGGATGAAAGTGACGTTCAGGTAGACCAGTGGCTAATCGGAGGTGGTGTTGTGAAGTCACCGCGCGGCGTTCCGCAACTTCCACTGACGCTGTGCCGAGGATTTTTCACGGCCTCGCAGCGTATTTGCATAGTGCAAAAAGGTGCAGAACTCGCCCGCCTACCAAGTGTAGCTGGGAACTGTCTGCTGAGCTGGAGACTGTTGAAGCTGGCCGCCTCTTCCACGTCGCATGCGAGTAGGTAATGCAAAAGCTCAATGAGTGAAATGCTCGTTTTCTTTTGTACAGGCAGTGAGATGGTGACCAAAAGTGTAGAGGTGACATGCCAAACGGGCGGAGCTACATGCAGCTCCTCAAAGCTTGAAAAAAATCAAAGCACGCATCGGTTGTATGCACCAGAGACTTCAGCACCACCAATAGATGTTTGCTAGGGTGACTGCGCAAAAGTGGTTGCACCAAAATGCTGTAAATAACTTGCGCAAGCTGTAATAGCGTGAAAAGTTAATTTCCGATATGATTGCCTCCTGGGCACGAGAAAACGTTTTGCGTCACATTGACTCCGCTGGTGCCGGACGCAGGCAGTCAATTTTCACGTCTGAGGAGGCATGCAAGACCTTCCACTTAAGGGGGGACGCGGGTCTTAGAATGGTGAAAAATGGCCAAAAAGTCGATTTTGAAAAAATGCAATATTTAAAATTTTTAGACCTATAAGCACGTGTCCTCAAATTGCGAACGCTGAATTCGATCAGTAAGTGGATTGATATTGATTATGAAGTCGCCACGGGAGCCGCAAAACAACCCACGGCAGGTCAAATTCGTTCAAACTTCCTGCGCACGCTGCTGGTGAGGCAGTCGGCCGATCGCCGCCATCTTTGGCTTGTTTTGAAGCTGATTCCTTTGTGCGCATTTTGCCACCCTTCAAAATGGCATCGCTTAAGGGGGGACGCGGCACTTCGGGACCGAAAATCAGCCGAGAGATCGAGTTTTCGCGGACCTTCTTTTCGCGTTCCCGACATCATTGCGCACCTATTTACAAAATTTCATAGCCGAATACCATCAACTTTTATCGTTATTCAACTTTAAAAAACCGAAAACGGGCGTCCTGCCCTTTAAATTGAGGGCGAATAGCGCAGGTTTCGGCTCTACGATACGCGGGAACTACGCGCTCGATCGGCGCCATTTCGGTCTTGTTTGAAAGAACGCGTTTTCAGCTGTTTTTTTTTATTCAGTAAGCAACATTGAGCGTTTCCCCGGCTCGAAAAACGGGGCCTCAAAGACGAAGAGCCGCGCTCACTGCCATTGGCTAAACGGCGCACGTGACTGAAATGGCACTTTCCGGTTGGCTGGAAGCTCGCGGCTTGCGCCTGCATACGCGACCCGACGCCATTTTGAAAGGGTTACCGCTGTGACGCCTCGAAATCGGCAGAGCACTCTGAAGCTTCTGATCGTATCGCCATGCCTGGAAACGCAAAAAAGTATCGGACCGTGCACGCATTTGGTCGCAGGAAACGCAAAGGTCGTGGGAGAAAGTCTACGAAGTCATCAGAGCCCTTGGTTGACTCCGACGAACGATGTGTCGACGCTCCGCGGCCGTTCAGCGATGGTGCGACCGAGCGCGTTGCCTCCGACGACGATGACGGTGAAGCGAACTCCGGACGACTACGAATCGACGCCAAGGTGGTGACAAACGCCGAAGTTGAAGAAAATCATGCCCGGGAGAAAGCGACGCTCGACCGGCTTTCATCGGCGCCAGCAACTGCACGGAAAATTGACTTTTTCACCGCGAGTTGTAGCGAGGCAACCGCACAGGACTCGGACCACGCTGCTCCTTATCTGCTTATGCATCTAGATATTCAAACGCGATAATGGGTGCCTTGTGTTGCAAAGCCTGCCATGGACCGGCTACGATCGTCAGAGGGGATCGGGACTACGGACTTGCCGTGAAAGTGCTAGTGCAGTGTGAAAGGTGCGGCGAGATCGCGAATGAATGGACTTCGCCCCGCGCGAACGGCACGAAAACGTGCAATCCGTTTGAAGTAAATCTTCTCGCTTCGAGGGCGATGGTGGCTACCGGCAACGGCCAAACGAAAATGAACGATATTTTCGCAACAATGGGCATCTCACACCGCGGTATGCACCACAAGACGTTTCAGCGGCATTTGAAGAACACGCTGGCACCCACTGCAACGCGAGCGGCTGAGTCCGCTATGAGCGAATGTGCGGAAAAGGTTAGAACAATTTATGATGACTTGTGCTTCGGCCACCGGGGCAATATTGCCGTTAGCTACGACGGCACGTGGAAGACGCGAGGCCATTCTTCCCACATCGGCGTGGGCACAGTTATCGAATTATTTAGTGGCTACGTGTTGGACTACGTCTTTCTTTCCAACTTTTGCCTAGGCTGCGAGGTGGGCCCAAAGCCTAGTAGTGAGGGCTATCAAGAATGGAAGGCTAACCACAAATGCCAAAAAAATACGAACAGCAAAGCGGGGCAAATGGAAGTGGAGGCGGCTCTAATTCTATTTCAGAGGTCGCTTGAACGCCATGGCCTGCGCTACACAACTATGCTGTCTGATGGAGACTCTAGGACATTTTGCGCCATACAAGACGCCAAGGTGTATGGTTACATTGACGTGCAGAAGGAAGACTGTATTAATCATGTACAGAAACGGATGGGCACCGCATTGAGAAACCTGGTGCAGAAACAAAAGTGCGATGGGAGAAGAAGCCTTGGTGGGAAAGGCAGGCTCACAGGTGAGCTGATCACCAGGCTGAGCACATATTATGGCCGGGCTCTGAAATCGCATGAAGGTGACGTGGGCGAGATGCAAAAGGCTGTGATGGCCACATACCGCCACGTCACCTCCACTGATGAATGCTCGGACCACAGTCTGTGCCCAGCTGGTGAAACTTCATGGTGTCGGCACAATGCCGCAAAAGCAAAGGGTGAGCCCGACCCCAGGCATGCCTACAATCTACCGAAAGACGTGGCAGAGGCATTACTACCGGTTTATACCCGGCTTTCGGAAAGAGCCCTGCTTCAGAGGTGCGAACGCGGCAAAACGCAGAACTCCAACGAGAGCCTACATTCGGTAATCTGGAGTTTGGCCCCCCAAGGAGCACCATGCGTCCCTGTTCGCTGTTGAAGCAGCTGTTGCAGAAGCAGTGCTGCGCTTCAACACGGGCAATTTGTATTCTGCAACGGCAATCTTAGGTGAAATGGACATGAATGCGACAAGTACTGGTGCCAGGAGAGCGAGAGAAAAAGACCACCGTCGCAGCATTGTCTCCAACAAGAAAAGAACAGCCTCATTGGAACTCCGGAAGCTAGTGAAGAGGAGGCATGAGCACAGAATGCATTCAGACTATGCTTTTGGTGCGTTTTGAGGTTGTCTTGTTGCATCTTCTGCAATAAAAATGTGTGCCCACGTTTTTTCCTCGATTTCTCAAAACGACAATTTTCATGTGCTTCCCATTATGCCGGAGCAATATCTCTTGTTCTATCTGGGTTATCATTACGATTTCTTTTTTGTTTCGAAGATAAATGCAGTGGATGGGTCGTAAAGTAAGTTTTATTGTAATAATTTTTGGAGAAAATTCTCTAAATGGATCTTTTGTTTCATGTGTAGATGGGGAAATTTTTCATGTCATATTCAACATCCCACAACTTTGCTTCGAAATAGCCCAGAACAATGATTTATACTTTATTGCACACTGTGAACATACCGAATTGGTTCTATAGGTTGCACATCAATATCCAAGTTACAGTTAATTAGCTAATTAGGCCTTAATTGAGAAAGTCGCAGGTCATTATATCTTTAAAACTAATTGTCACAGCAAAAAAAGAATTAGATTTTTTAAATCAGCAGTAAAATCTACATAGGCTCTCCAAATTTGACTGAGGTACTCGCAAAAATAAGAGTTTTTGGAAGGTGTAGCATCCCTCCTTAAACAGAACGGCTGCCCTCGCCCCTTTTCCAGAGCCCCCTTTCATGCCGCTGATTGGCCGGAGCACGCGCGCACCAGGCGAGCCCCCCTGTTCCTCGCTTCCCATTGGTTGATGCGGCCAAAGTTGACCACGATTTTTTTTTTTGTATATTGTTCGGCGGCCCCCGTTTTCGTTCGCACACAATGTTCGTCTGCTTCCCGCACGTGCCTGCTTGTGCTACGCGACCGACGCACCGACTTTCCGTCTTTTGCCGGCATGATTGGAGACGCTCGTCTTAAGAAGACGCGCCAAGCGTACGGCAAGAAACGGAGGCATCCGTGGAACGCCCGCCAGAAGAAAGCAGCCGACAACGTGCAGCCGATTTCGCCCGCGGCCGCTTGTGTCCGAAGCAGTGCACTCTCCTATGCCTTGTAGCAGCACTTCATCGGATTGTGTCGTCGTCTGATCGTCATCTTGCACTTCCAGCGGCATCCTAGACCGCATTGACACAGCGTTTTATTCGGGGGACGAGTTTGCTGAGTGCGCGAGAAATGCAGCGGGCTTGAAGGCATCACTCGCATCGCAGTGCGTGACGAAACGTAAGTTGGAGTTACTAGATATTGATCTGGAGAATGGTGGCAAAGCAAACGGGACAGAATTTGATATTGTTGATCTGGCGGCGATACGCTCGTTATTTGGACTTGTCGCGTGCCCAGAATGCGATGAAAGAAGCGTCACTATTTCAAAGGCCAAGAAAGAGTACGGGCTGTGTTCGAAGCTCGTAGTCACGTGCGGCAGTTGTGACTTTCGCGAAGAGCGTTTGAAGTTAATATGCGGGCCATGAAGGCCATCCACAGTATCGGCGAGGGGGCAAAGGCTCTGTCGGACTTCTTCGCCGGGACGAATATTTCGCATCGAGGGCTTCACCACAAGAGTTACCAAAGCCACATGAACATAATGAAAGAAGCCTGCTGTGCGACTGCTGCCGAATGCGAAGCGGCGAGCGTTGCTCGCGTCAAGGAGCTCTATGCGGAGTTCGGCAATGCACCCGAAAACGTCGACGTCATTTATGACGGCACCTAACTTACGCGTGGACATAGCTCGCATATATGTGTTGGCTGCATTGTTGAGATGTATAGTGGCCTCGTGATAGACCATATCGTGCTATCGAATTTTTGCCTGGCTTCTACCACAGGACCCAAGGAAGGAGAAGCAGGACATTCTGCCAGGCTCATTCAGCATGCCCCTCTGTGCCAGAAGAATGTTCATTGTAATGCTGGCCAGATGGAAGTGGAGGCAGCATTACGCTTGTTTGAGCGGTCTTTTGAAAAGCACAAGCTTCGTTATACGACAAAAAAGAGGTGGACGGCTTCATAAAAGTGGCCAAAAAGGACTGCATAAATCATGTACACAAGCGTATGGGAGCTGCCTTACGTACCCTTATAGAGAAAAAAAAAAAAAAAGCTCAAGGTGGCTCACTTGGTGGAAAGGGCAGACTTACGCAACAAAAGATAAAGAAGATCACGTCATACTATGGCTGTGCATTGAGAAGCCACAGGAACGATGTTCCAGGTATGCAGAAGACTGTTCTAGCAACTTTGAACCACATGTCTTCAACTGTCGAGGCACCAAAGCATGACCTTTACCCTGAAGGCCCTGAATCCTGGTGCAAATTTCAGAGAGCTCTTGCGAAAAATGAGAAGCCGCCACCAGACAAGGACGGCCTGCCTGATTTCGTAACTGAGGCATTCGAGCCTGTGTTTAGGCGGCTGAGCGACAATGCCCTCTTGGAAAGGTGCAGCGATGGGATCACCCAGAACCCAAGTGAGAGCCTGCACGCTATGATTTGGCTGCAGGCCCCCAAAACTCAGCATGCATCCTTGCGGAGCATTGAAAGGGCAGTTGCTGAAGCCATCAGCCGCTTCAACCAAGGCACAACCAAGAGCAACGTGCAAACTGCCGAGAAGCTGGGCTACAGCGCTGGCAATGACTTGGTGCGTCGCAGCCTTTAGAAGGACAAGGGCAGGCTGCAAAAATCGCGAAGAGAGTATCTCGACAGCAGTTCAATAAAGGAAAGACTCTCAAAGCGTCACAAGCCAGCAGGGGACTCTGCTTACAGCCCTGGTCTGCTGTAAACAGTCATGATGGCAAATAGTGAAAGTTTTTGCAAAAATAAATATTCTTGGTTTTAGATCTAAACATTGTGTAAATCTATTGTCTATCCAAGGACAACATTATTACATGATTTTTTTGTGTTCCTTTCACTTGCAAGGCACTGGAATGGCCACAAAGTAAAAAAATAATAATTCTCATGCTGAGTCAATGACTATTTTATAATTTTAGAACAAGCTGTGAGCAGTATTCTGGGTGGGTACAGTGAAATTTAGCATGGCCATTTATCTTATAATATATAGCTACAGAATGATGTCATTAATATCGCTGTAGCTTCACTTTAGCAAAAGTTAAAGTTGCTAGAAACTTCAAACGCATTTTTCTCAGTTCGATGTTTTTGCACATTGCACTCGGCCTTACGGGGGTTTTTCCTATGTTAAACTTGAGTGAATGCGACAAAGTTGATATCATTTTACTCGCCTTGACATGACCTAGGGGGTGGTGCTATTTCTATTTCTCTAGCTTCACTTCAAAAATTACCATTGAAGATTTTAGTGAGAGAAATTTATAGTAATATAGTGACCATAAGTGTTCGTCCGTTTTCTTGCTTATAAAATGCTTTCAAATGGATAAAAATAGCATCACCCCCTACAGCAAGTCTCCAGCATTGGGAATATGCATTCATTTTTTGGATTTAGCAAGAATAAATTGCCAAGAAGTCCCGTATGAAGTATGCAATAATCAAGATTCAGACCTTCATATTTTCTAAACCACACGAAATATTAAGAAACAAATTAGAGATTTGAAATCAGCATGAAAAACTAGCTTCGATAGGGAAGTTTGGTTAAGATTGAACAAAAATTTTTAAAAAATTTAGTACCCACGTCCCCCCTTAACACAGAAAACAATAAAGAAGAACATGGAAAATGCAGAAAGGACTGAGAAACTATATTTTTGGGCCAACCAAACTTGGAACGCGCTACGGCACCGTAGTGATAAATCAACGTAAAACAAAACACGAAAGCTAGGCAAATGTTAAATGACATCGTATTTCACTTGCTAAATTCAAAGCACTGATTCATTCAATGTGGCTGTTGGTTTAGTAAATACAAGGCAATTTTAAGATATACCGTATTTACTCGCGTAATGAACCCACTTTTTTCTCGAAAAATCAAAGCAAAGTTGGGGGGGGGGAAGGGGGGTTTACTATGCGGTGTAAATTTTATGAAAACTTTTTCGGGAAGAGCAAAAAATGCAGTAATGCAAAAAAGGTTAGCTTTCTTAGCTTTTCACAATTGACATACGCGTACACTGTTTGGAAACAGTTTCTTTGTTGCACTTTACTACTCATCTTCGGTGGTTGATGGCATTTTCTTCTGCCCACTGTTCCCGGGCGCGCACGCCATAAAAGCATTTTGCGGCTATCTTTTCTCGCAATCGTCTAACCGCAATATCTGCTGTGATCTCATGGGTCACCCAGAAGCGCAACCTCGCACGGCAACCGTGACGATGCCGTTTTAACATTGTAGCAAGTAACCAGCATTGCAGCAAGATTAACCACAGCCGCCGCCTCGCTTCTACACGAAAGGTTCCTCTACGCGCGGATAACAAGTGAAGCGAGAATCGGGGGTGCTACCAAGTTGCGGAAATCGTCACGATATTTTCTTGAAGACAAGCTATTTTTTCTGGTTTCCCAGAAACCTGCAACAATAGCAACGAATGACCCTTACAACAGCAAATCCTGTCGTCGTCGCTCAAAAATTGCATGTGCATGGTTGGGCTTTTTCTTATTCGCAGGGAGCGATTGTTGGTTGGTGCGGGCAGCTTCGTGACCTTCGCTCGCTGGGTGCTTATCAGCTGGGATGTCTGCACTTGCACTGTTCCGTGAACCCTGCTCTGGGGCACAGATAAGATGAGGACGTTCTGCATACAGATAGAAAAACAATGCGGCACGCAGCAACAGGGGAAGGTGGGGGGAGGGAGCGAGCCAAGGTGGCCTGGGGGGGGGGGTGACAAAATAATAAAATGCGGAAGAGATCCAGTAGCGGATGAATTTAGGGGGCACATTTATTACGGGGTGGGGGGGGGATTCGAAGTTGTGTTTATTATGCGAGTGTGTTCATTACGCGAGTAAATACGGTATATCTTCATATAGAAACACCGCATGTATATATAGCCTAAAAGGTTACGCGCTGTCAACTTGCAACCACTGAAGTTCTACGTTCTAAGAACCACCGCAGTTGGTGAAGAACTGTGGGCGGTCGACAAAGTTTCACTAGATGCTTCAGGGCAAAAAAGAAGCATGCTTTTATAGCAGTACAGTAAAAGCTTGTTAATTCGGATTTCACGGGACCGAAAAAACTGTCCGAATTAACCGAATGCCGAATTAACGAATGAACAGGGAAAACAACATTTAAAATTAAGCTGCATAAGCATACCTTTATTTGTTGAAGTATTTTGTAATTGTCGTCTGCATTTTCGCGCAGATTGCGGCTGACATCACAATTTTTCTTAACTGTTCCAAACGGCCAACAGCACGCAAGCTGTCGCGAGTGTTCAGGCAAGCGTCCTCTAATATTAACAGCGCCTCCGAGACGATGAGGTCGCGGCTGTATCTCCTCGCATGATTCTTCGTCGGAATCGTGGTCTTGATGCGCGCCCGTGACATCATTAATAATCTCTTGATCGGTCAGGAGACCACTCGTGGCGACACCATGATCAATCGCGATGTAGTCCTGAAAGGTCACATCTGTGGGAAGGATAGCATCGAAAGTCGGGCAGTCATCGTCGGTGGACTCTGCTGACACCTCCTCGATGCCATCGTCAGCTACTGCTGCATGCTCGGGCCTCACAAAACCGCTGTGCCGAAAACAGTTGGCGATGACTTGCGGCGGAGTGTTTTTCCACACGTGGGCGATGATGTACACTGCGCCGAATAAGTCCACTTGATACAACTTTCCAGCTTCTGAGCATAAGATCATTCGCTCTAGCAGGTGCTTGCAGTACTTCGACTTCACGTAGTGAATGATACCCTGGTCCATCGGCTAAAGAGCAGACGTAGTGTTGGGCGGCAAAAAAACTACTTTGATGCTCTTCAGTTCGACTGTACAGTTATGAGCACTGCAGTTGTCAACAACCATAAATATCTTGCGGTCCTTCAACGTGAAGTGCCGGTCCAACTGCTGCAGCCAGCCGCGAAAAATGTCCGATGTCATCCATGCCTTCCTGTTCGCTGTGTACTCGACAGGAAGGCTTTTGACGTTCTTAAAATAACGTGGCTTAAGCGCCTTCCCGACGACAAGTAGTGGCACGCGCTCCATGCCAGTCATATTGGCGGCAAGAAGCACAGTTATCCTTTGCTTGCACTTCTTGCCACCAATGCACACGTCCCCTTTGTAAGTCACCGCCTTGTCAGGCAGAGCTCTGAAAAATAGAGCAGTTTCATCTGCATTGAACACGTCACGTGGTTCATATGTGGCGATGTGCTCCAGCAGCTTCACATTTCTCCACTCGGTGGTCACGCTTTCGTCAACATTGGCCTTTTCGCCGCACACACTCCTGAAGACAAGTTCGTGTCTCTCTCTAAACCTCGCAAACCACCCTTCTGACGCTTTGAACGATTCAATGCTCATCATTGCTGCGTACTTCTCACCTTGCGCCATGTTTAGAGGTCCGCTCAAAGGCAGATGCGCGCTGCGACAGTCAGTAATCCACTGGAGCAAAGCTTCTTCGAGCCGGAGATGAGCTGCGGTTACCGCTTTCTAGAGGCATGAAACTTCTCGCTTTCGAAGGCTCGTCGAATCTGTTGTTCATTTTTCACGTACGTTCCCAACGTGCTCCGTTTCACGTTGTACTTGGTCATAACCTGCTGCTGTCGCGATTCGCCGTTCTTCAGTGCTTCCAAAATTTCCACTTTAGTCGCCAAGTTCTTCGCGTTGTAGTTCTGCTGCTTTTTCAGCGTTGCCATCACTGTAGCGCACGATGGTGGTGGCATGCAAATACGGTCACAATGGAAGAAAAAGAGAACTCCGCAAGAAGAGATGGTTCCGACACGACAACACAAGGGAAAATGGCGTCGGAGGCGCTGAGTGGAGAAGAAAGAAGACGCCGACGTTCGTTGACGCTGCGATCGCCCGCACTAGTTGATGATGATGGCGATGCCACTCAGGTTTCGGTTTCACTCCAGTGGTGCCAGCGCTGCTTTATCACATTTTTGTGTAGCAGCAGTCGTCAGCATTTGTCCGAATTAAGCGTTGCGGAGCCGAATTTCGACGAAATAACGAAGGTTTGGTCCCATAGATTAACATGCACTTTGGCCGGGACCAATAGAGCCGTCCGAATTATCCGAATTAACGGGTGTCGAATTAACGAGCTTTTACTGTAGTATATCTAGCAGTGAAATCAGCATGCCGTCGAATTTCTAGCTTCAAGGCCTCATTTGATGTTAAATTTCACTGCATTAGTGCTTTTCTGAGTTTCTTTGAAGGTAACATCGCTATGAAGATGTATTTAACCTTCGCGGCTACATTTAATAACATTTCACAGCTCCGGCGGATGCCATACGTTTGCAGCGCCGCGGCTGCTCAGATCCCCTGCCATGGGCGAGGGCGCCGCTAGCGGTTGCTCCTGTCTCTGTAGCAAACTTTCGCGGAATCTTCATCACCGGTAAAAGTATTGACGGACTCTGCTTACGGCTGAGCATGATATCGTGGGAAGTTTGTCCAAGGAAAGATCGGCTCAAGCATCGACCCAAGAGCAGCGCATGTGATGCGAAGTTTGTGTTCACAGCTTTTGTAAGTCCATGCCCTGGCACCAAAGGCAAATGCTCAGATCACGAAGCCGTTAAGCTTTTAATTTTGTGGACAAGGTAGCAAAAACAATATCTGTAGCAAGTGGAATAATGAGGATGCTTTTCATATTAGGAAGCTCTGTGCTTTTTGTATTGGATTAGGAAGACAAGTTTACAGACTATTTTCTTGCGACACAACGTGTGGCGACTTGCAAAGTTCTCACCTTGTTTATCATACTGCAAGCTAATCATGTTAGCACTTGTTATGATTTTCAAACACTGTTTCGAAGCCTGGAATGCCTTATGTATGCATATTTTGTATTTTGAAATGTTCATATATAGGGGAAAACAATATTGCGGTCTCCTTCAGTTCAATGTATTCGGGATTGACTGCATTAGCTTTAGCATACTGAGTTACTGTAGTCGTGAACTTGTGAACGGGTTGGGGGCCGAAATTAACCATGCAAGCACATAATTTTTGCAAAATATCTACTGTATTCTACTTCCCGGCTGCACCATAGTTCAAGAATACGTTGCCTTTTTAAACATAATGTTCCCTGCTGTTGCTCAGTGACTAAAAAAAAATAAAACTAGCCTACAATTGTTGCTGTATAAAGCATCATAGGTTGTCAGTAACATCCGGTAAACCTGCTCTTCGCTAAGATCTGTGCGAATACCAGAATTAAGGACACCCTCGTATTTTTTACTAGAGATCTTTATTGAGTTTTGAAAAGCATCCTGATGGTTGCTCGCACGTGTATGTGTGAGAGCAGACTATGCAGCATTGTGTTCATCTCAGCTTGGTAGCCTCGGGCGTTAAAGCTTTCTATACCACGGCGTTGCTGTCCATCTCGGTGCCCAGAAACCGAAACTGAAAGTTGTTATGTCAGTGAGGTGATATCAAATCCTATAGAGAGAATACATGTATGTTGGGATGTGTTTCATGCCTACTAGTAACAAGAAACGGAACATGAGATGTGCAAGCTTCGGTTTTGATCGTACCGCCCCATTAAAGTTGGACTGAACTAGAGAGAAACTGTTTATAAACGCCCAAAGGTTTCTTTAGAATCGACATGTGGCAGTATCTTGTTGCCAGTCGGCACGATATTTGAAACTGTGCCCTTTTTTCTCTCTCTCTCTCTTACAGAGCGGCGTAGCAAAAGCGTCGGACAGGTAGAGCGACGGCACCGTAAGCACCGATTGAGTCCTCCCTCGCCACATTAATATTTTTGTCTCCCTCCCCTCACTGCCGCTTCCACCCCCTGTTGCAAGGGGTTCGAATGTCAAAGGGCAGAGGTGGGGAGGTTCACTGTTGCTGCTGTTGCTCCTTCATGTGGGACTGTTAACAATTTGACACTGCAAGGAGGATTACAAGGAGGAGGCTTTGCTTGTCCAGTCAAGAAGAGGTCAGGAGGGGCTTACGCACACGGCAGTGGTTCGTCCGACCTGCCCACGCCTCTGACTGGTCCGTCGTGCATCAATCTGCAAGGGAACAAGAAGTTGTGGCGGCTCGTGTTCTCTCGAACCACGTCGCCGTCGTGCGCGTCTCCTCGTCGTGGTGTGCCGGCGAGCAGCGCTGCCGTCTGTTTTGTGCGGGTCTGCTGCTGCGACTAGGGTGGACGACGGGAACTCTGTGACGTTTGGGTGGGGAGGGCAAGTTTTGTTTTGTGGCGGATGAGCCCTCCGCAAAAAAACTTTTTTTTCGTCGTTCCTTCTGCCTCTCCGTTCTGTGCCTCTCCGTTCTGTGCGTGTGTTTCCCATCCTCCTCCCACCCAGCCCTCACTTAACTCCTTGGCAGGGACAGCTGAAACGGAAAGTGAACTTTTCAAATTGTTGCCCTTTGACCGTAAATCGTTAAGCATTAAAAGAAAAAGCAGCGTACCTCTAAGCAAGCGCAAAAAGAACAGCTGGCCGGTTGCTTTTTTTCTTTTACGTTGCGATTTCTTGCATGTGCCTGTGCCAAGTTTGGTGTTGGCAGTATGTTTTTTCAAGTGGAGGCACTGTGGCTTCACTTTTCTCAAGGTGTGTTCCCAACTTTTGTTTTCTCTCTGGATTCCTTAGAGACTACTCTCCTAGAAAAAAAAAATAGTCCCGAGTGACCGCGCTCCATTGGAGTTCGATGAACACTTGCGAAGATGTCTACTCCCAACGAGTGTGCTTCTTTTTTTCTCCCTGTATTTTCTGTGCAGAGTTGTTAGTGCTTCTCATCCCGTCCGCCATGACCTCACACTTTCTCTGCGCATGTTGTTTATTTTTCCCCAGGCTCAGTGAATAGCCTTTTTTTTGCAATATATTTTTCTTTGGTTGGGTAGGCATCAGTCACTTACTTAGAGCCGTCCCGACAACAGTGCATAGATACTGAAATCTCAAGAAATTAGCTACCCAGTTAGTTTTGGTAGAAGGGGGGAGAGAACTTGTTGGTCAATGCTTTTATGGACTTCGTCTGTGGCATTGTCGAGAACGAATCATTGTTCCGACAGCAGGGGCGCATGGCAACTCAGGGGAATAGGAAAGAAAATGTTCTGCTGCTTTCTCCGGTCTGTAAATTACATTGTGTGTAATATATATATAACCCAGGCGGGAGAGGGCTCTGTGCACGAAGCGCGCACCAAAGCGAAACGAAGTGTTCACATCCGAATGGGGGAGTGTTGGTAATGGGGTGGGTATTGTGGGAGCTACGGCCTCTTTTTCTTTTTTTTCTTTCTCTCTCTCTCCCTTTTTGTGAACAGCCATGCATTGGGCTACGCTTCCTCTGTTTTGTTGGTGTCATGTGCGTTTCATTTTAGTTTCTGCATCCGCTTGGAGAGCTGTGTGCCGTCGTTCTCTGTGATGACAGCGGAGATACCGGCGTCCCAAGCTTTGAGGTGCACCTACACCTCCCATGCCCTCCATTCTCCCCCTTCGTACAAAGAAGTGTGTGCAACACGGATGCTTAGGGAAAAATGCACAGGCTGCCAAGATCTCCGTCTGGCTAGTAACCGTGCCCAGTTATACACTTGTGTATATTTTTTTTTTTTTGCCTGTTGGATGTATCTCCGTGGCGCCTGTACGTACGAGACCCGCTGACGTGCTCCGGCTTTCCGCTTCACCCTGTGAGAGTGTGCAGCTTGATGTTGCTTGTTTTTACGGAGTACCCAGCTGCCGTATACCACCAGCGGAGGAGTGGGAGAGGAACTTCTGGCGGCCGCGCCGCCGCCTTTAGACTTTGGGCAAATCACTCACTCATGAGGTGTCCCGGTCGCTCTGCGAGACCTTCTAAGAAACCTCAGTTGTCGTAATTCACTTACCTCTGTATTTAGGGAGTTGGAACCCCCCCTTTTTTTTTCTCAGCCGCACTGTAGTTTTGGTTCCCCTTACACCCCAGCTGTGCACGTGGCTGATCCCACCACCCCTCTGTTGTTCGTAACATGCGGCACATGTTCGGTAAAAGAGCAGGCAAAACTCTGTTATCGTCTGGTGCGGAGAATGTAGACGACAAACAACTTGTTCGTTGTTTCGTGTACGGCGGTGTAAGTTTGCCAGGATGAATGTGTTTTCTGGGAGGAGGTGGCCGCCAAGACAAGGACTGAATATAGGCTTTTTCATTATTTTTTTTTGTAGGAATGGAAATGACTTTGTAAATCACTAAGAAGAAACAAGGAAAAAAAAGTGATTACCCGTGCTGCGTGTGTGAGAATGCTTGTTTTGTGTGTGTGTGTTGGAGTGAGTGTTCAAGAGAAAACAAACAAAAAATTGACTGGTTCAGAGTGCGTGGAACCGTGTGTATGTATTGCGGTGTTAAGCTTGTGGAATTTGAAGTCAGGTTTCTGTTTTAACATTTTTATATATATATAGTATGCCGAAGAAAAAAAAACTCGAACGAAGAAACAAAGAAAAATGACGCTTTGTTTGACTCTGTCGTCTAAAACTGAGTAAATAAATATATTGAATGTATTAAAACTTCAAGATGTGGTTTTGTGTTCATGCGTGAGACTATGTGGATTTGTGATCATTTGAAAAATAGCAAAGCAGGCACCATTTTCATTACCACGTAACATTAAGAGCCGTATAGTTGTGTGCAGTCGCTGCAGGAAGTTTGACTAGAGGGCTTGGTGCATACGAAATTCGTAAGCCATATGTACGCATATATTCCAAAATCCTGGCAAGATCTCGCTACAGCTTAGTTGCAGTAAGCGTACGTGCCACATGAATCGTGCAAGTACCACAACTAGTTGCCACTGCGCGTAAGAAGGATGCGCCCTTTGAAAGCTGGAAAGTCGCGAAAAAGCCAATTTTCTGAAAACCACATATTCGGGTAGTATGTCTCATTAGCTAACTGTTTTGTAAATATCAATGTTTTAATTCATCGTGAAAGTACGTCAACTTATGTAACGTGCCGCAGCAGCCAGCGAGCGCTGAAAAAATGTTCCCCTCCAAAGCATACTTACAATCTTCCAGGCTATGTTGCAAAAGCATTGCTGCATGTCTATCAGCGCCTTTCACAGGCTTTTTTGTGCAACGCTGCCTGGGAGCAAAGACACAAAATGCATCGGAATTGTTCCACTCAGTTTTATGGTCCTTGATGCCCAATGAACAGCATTCATCAGTGATAGCTGTGGAGAAAGCACTGCAGGAGGCAGTTTTTAGGTGCAATGCCAGTTGCTACAGGGCCAGCCAAGAGTTACCGTCATTGGTAGGGCTAACACCTGGCCACCTAACCAACCAATGGGCTGCAGATAGACACTCTGTCTGAAAAAGGCTAAAAAAACGGATGCAACACAGGCAGGAAAAGCGGCAAAAGAAGAGATCCCCAAAGAACACATCTAGCTACTGTGCAGGGCAGTTTTAGACCAAAATATGTTCAAAACATCCGAAGTCCGTTTTCATTTCATTTCATTTTATTACCTTAAAGACCCCATTGAAGGGGTATTACATAAGGGGTGGGTACATATATGAAAACGTGTAAGCCATTTTCTTTTTTTACAATGCAAGGTAATTTGTTACGGTGTTCAAAAAGGTGGTAGGACAGGTTATGGCGGTGATTTCGTTAGAAAGGCCGTTCCAGTCCGTAGCTGCACGAAAAAAGAATGAGGACGAAAAAGTGACGGTGCGCGTACGCGGCCGCTCAACTTGTTGCGGGTGACCAGTGCGATGGGAGATGCGTGCCGGAGGAAGAATGTATGGTGGCCTGCCGAGCGAGCTGTAAAAAAACTTGTGAAAAAGGGAGAGACTAGAAATGCGGCGACGAGATGCAAGCAATGATAGGCCAGATTCTGTTTTCAGTGCTGATATGCTGACGTCGTAAGAGTACGTAGAATGAATAAATCGTGTGGCTCGATTTTGAAGTGACTCGAGTTGATTGATGAGATATGCTTGATGCGGGCTCCAAATGGCTGATGCGTATTCTATCTTCGTCCTTACGAGAGATTGATAAGCTAGTAATTTGACATTATTAGGAGCGTGACGCAAATGGCGTTTTAAAAACCCGAGTGTTTTGTTAGCAGATGCAATGATGTTCGTAATATGCGTTGCCCAGGTTAAATCGCTACAAAGGGTTACTCCGAGATATTTATAGGAAGGAACTGATTCGAGGTTTGTGTCAGCAATTTGGTACGGGAATACTATCGGATTTCGACGGCGGTGAAAGGAAACAGTTTTACATTTTTTAGGGTTGAGTTCCATTAGCCAAAGGTTACACCAATCCTGTAAGCTTAGTAGGTCAGTTTGAAGAGACGTGTTATCCGAAACGTTGTTTATTTTACGATAAATAACGCAGTCGTCTGCAAACATGCGTATGTTAGAAGATACATGTAATGGTAGGTCATTAATGTAAATCAAAAACAGAAGCGGGCCTAGGACAGACCCTTGAGGGACACCTGAGGTTACGGGGGTAGTGTTAGACATTTGATTGTTGACGGAAACTGATTGCGAACGATTAGTTAAGAATTCTTTAATCCATGCTAATACGTCATAATTTAAATTCAACGCGGCAAGCTTTAGTAGTAGGCGCTCATGAGGAACTTTGTCAAATGCCTTTGCGAAATCGATGAAGATGGCGTCAGTCTGAAGGTTAGAGTCGAGGTTAACATGCAGGTCGTGAACAAACATAGCTAGCTGCGTTTCACACGAATACCCTTTCCTAAAGCCATGCTGCGCAGGATGAAAAAAATTATTGGAATCAAGGAAGTCCATGATATGTGTGTAGATGATATGCTCGAGGAGTTTGCAGGGTACGCTGGTTAATGAAATGGGACGATAATTTAACGGTGATTGTTTGTTACCTGATTTGTGGACTGGAACGACCTTTCCGTGCTTCCAATCTGGAGGCAGCATTCCTGTTGAAATTGATTGTGAAAATAATAGACACAGATACGCTGCACAGATATGTTTAGTATTTTTCAGGAGTTTGGATGTAATGTTGTCTACACCAGCTGAAGAAGAAAGTTTGATTTTGTCTATTAGTGATGAAATACCGCTGGAAAAAAACGTAATTGGTGGCATGGTACATTCAAAGTTCGCATGAGGGATGGTAAATGACAACTCAGTTTCTTGGGTGAAAACGGATGCGAAGGCGGCGTTAAACACGCGTGCACATTCCGTGTCACTTAGGGCATCCCCTAACTCATTACATAGTGTTATATTGCGCGTGTCCTGTGGGTTGATGACTTGCCAGAATTTTTGGGGGTTGTTCTTAAGCATGTTCGGTACTTCCGAATGGAAGAATGAGTGTTTGGCGTGACGTATGGCTTGCAGATAAGCAGATTCGGCGGCTTTGTACTTGTTCCATGCATCAGGGGTGTTACGGGACTTGGCTGCACAGAAGGAGCGTTTTTTCTTGTTTTCTAATCGTTTCAGTGCTTTATTGAACCAGGGTTGGGCGGTATTAGGATTGATGTTAATTTGGGGAATGTATTTATCAACCATTTCGTTTAGCTTATCTCTGAAAATCAACCAGTTTTCGGTTACATTATGACGAGAAAAGGCAGTGTCAAAAGTGGAGTAAAAATTTGTTAGTTCAGAGTTAATTGCTTCGTAATTTCCTTTATCATACAAACGGATAGTTTTTTTTTTATGGTCGGGGCTAAAGCAGGCTTAATCACGAAGTCAGCATGAATGACTTTATGGTCACTGATTTCAGGCAGGTATGCAATGGAGGACACGCACTCGGGATAGCTGGTTAATATAAGATCCAGAATGTTTTGGCAGTTATTGGTAACGCGGGTTGGTTCTGTAAGAACTTGAGATAGGTTAAAGTTAAGGCATACATCAAGGAAGTCGTTCGATTCCCTTGACGTAGCCGCTGGTGCAGGCTGGCTTGCCCAATCGATATTAGGAAAATTAAAATCGCCAAACAGAATTACATGCATGTTAGGGTGTTTGGTCGTTATTTCGCTTAGTATATTATTGAGCTTAGAAGAAAAATCAGGAGTACTGTGAGGGGGCCTATAGCAAACGCCAAGTAAAACTGAGTGCGGTGCGGCATGGCATTTAAGCCACAAGATTTCAAGGTCGGACACAATGTTTATAGACGAACAGGATATGTTGTGACTGACAGCGACGAGTACTCCTCCTCCTCTCGTGCCGCTGCGATCGTTTCGAAACACTCTAAAATTGGGTAGGTCAGCGAGTACCTCGCCGTCAGTCACGTCACTAGTAAGCCACGTTTCCGTTAGTATCAGAAGGTTGCTATCAGATGATAACACCAGATTAGAAATAATGTCACGTTTTGGAATAAAGCTGCGTATGTTAGTAAAGACAGCAGAAAGCAATAAGTTTGATCGAGGGGCGGATCGAGGGTGGTGAGGCCTATTTTGTTGATGGGGCAATTGCTACAACATTTCCTGAACAGAATCTGTGGAGTGGTCATACACGTAGCGTTTGGTACCAATGTGCAATGTTTTGAACCGCAATGAGTAGGAAGTAGATTTTGATTTAGCGAAGGCGATCAGTTTTTTACGAGCAACTCTAACGGGATGAGAGAAATCTTCACCAACACTGAAATTGCTTCCCTTAAATTTGGGGCCATTAGAAAGTAGAGATTCTTTAGTTTTGAATTGATTGAATTTTACAATGAGTGGCCGATTATGGCCTCCTGTGTGGCGTCCTAGGCGATGTGCGCGTTCAATGTGATTAGGGTCAACGGTGAACTTCAAGTGATCATGACAATGACGGGTGACGATTTCTTCAGATTCTGCAAATGTTTCTTTAGGGTTTGGGTCGGGAATGTTATAAAAGATCAGGTTATTGCGACGGGACCTGTTTTCGGTATCATCCATCTGTGCAGCAAGACGGTCAATCCGGTTAGCCATTTCAGTGGTATCTGTTTTTATAGTGTCCAGGTCGGTTCGGATGGTCGAAATGGCGTGATAATGTCCTTCTAAATCAGTCATGCGTTTATTGAGGTCCGATAGGGTTTTGTCTCTTGTTAGTAGCTGGTTTTTAAGGTCTAGCATATCGGTAATCAGCTTCGACTGGCCAGCCGATAGCTTTCTTAACTCGTTCATTACGTCCTCAATACTGGGAGGGCCAGGGTTGGTTTCAATATCTCCCGCCAAAAGCAAAAGCGACTGCATCACATGAACACATTCAACAACAACTGTAGCGCAACACCGTGGGCTCGGTAGCTGTATAAGAAAATAATTGCTAGTTTTTTTTCCAAAAGAATGAGACATTCGACTAACCTGCATGGCGAAAAGCAACGGATTAGTGGTCTGCGCTGAAGCACAGCCACCGAGCCCACAGAGCGTGCGGGACGACAGGGGCGGTTTTATAGCTGACTTGGTGGATGATGTTGCTGACGATAGCGCTTTCCAGGGTGATTGGGGAACCAAAGAGGGCAGTTGCGGCGCTGTTGGGCACGCTGAATTGGTCGCGGACGGAGCAGGGCAGGAGCCCGCACCGGGCGTGCTGGAACGGTTTGCTGCGATCGCTGTAGCTTGGGGGAAGGCCAGAATTGCGGGCAAAAGTAGTCCAGTGAAGAAACTGTGGACCTGCATGGCGAAAAGCAACGGATTAGTGGTCTGCGCTGAAGCACAGCCACCGAGCCCACAGAGCGTGCGGGACGACAGGGGCGGTTTCTCAATGACTTTTTTGGCCAGTGAGTCTGTTTAGTCTGGTGGTATCTCTGTAACCGTTCATCTGATTTCTATCGGATTTGTTTTATTATGTACCTTAATAGCCCACACACTGACAGCTGCATTTTGAATTCATTTGTGATAATTGAAATTACATTGATGAAAACTCAATGGCAAACACTAAATCCAGTACTCTGCTTAAAATTTTCAGCGAGGAAATAAAAAAGGGGAGGGCTCTGTCCTAGTGTCAAGCACCCATCTAGGAATCGTCACAGTGAATCTAACAGTACTGGCACATTCACTAAATTCAGCGGAGCCGGACTAAAAAACCTATGTAGACTATTTGGATAAATGGGCTGTAACTTTCGAACCAGTGAACCTAAGTGCATGAAATTTTTGTGTTATTCAGATGTCTTATTATTAACCTAGCCTGAAAATGTCATTGGGATATCTCAACAAACAAAAAAGTTGCCCTTTCATGGTAGGTAGCCTTTTCCCTTAAAATGGCGAGTTTTGATTGGGGTTTCTGGACATGAGCAATATTTCCCTCCACAGCCACACATTTTAGATGCGAAGCAGTGTATGCTCGGGGCTGTGTCTGTCTCTTGGCGACCGTCCACTCCCCCACTGCGTATGCGCCAAATTTCCGCCACAGCTCACTTCGTGGACTCCTAGCCGCGCTGGGTGTTCACTTTGTGGCGCGCACACGGTAATACACACAAATTGGGGGGGGGGGTCAACATGAAAAGTACGCAACATCATACACAACTCCCCGCACAAATGAAACAAAATTGGTAACGGATGTCAACACCAGTGCTGCTTCGTATCGCCACATGGTTCCCTTAGTGGGAGATGGTCCAATTTATTTTTAAAAGTGCTGCGCGAAAACAACGATAGCACAGAGAAGGAAATACAAAACTTGGCTGTTCTTCTAACCCTCTCTCTCTTAACTATCGTTTTTTCGCGCACCAACGTTAAGATGAGTTACTAGCTCGCCCAGCAACCCGTGCTTCACACACTTTTCCATTCTATCGTCTAGTGTGAGCGCACTACCTTTCCATTACTGTATGCCATACAGACGCATACCTCTCAAAGCACCCCCTTTGAAGACGCATTGCGTAGAGGTAGACATCTCCCCTCATAAAATATACGTGGGAATGCGTGTGATGTTTGCACCTGAACACTGAAGAGTTATCGTTCTTCGCACGAGGATGCGGAGTTTTGGTATCTTGCTAGAAACGTCTGACGTAAACTCTTACTTGTACGAACATCGGTTTAACGAATATCTCAGAATAGCGAACTTTTTAGTAAATCCCCAACGATTTTCTTATGCATTCTATGTAAAAATATTGCAGTTAAACGGATTTCGCAATAGTGAATTTTTCAGTTTGAACGAACACGATTCAGGACCCGAGTTTCAACGAGTTTCCGTGCACTGCGGCACTGGCTTAGCCGATGCGAGCCGCCATTAGATCGCCCATCTATCGGCGGCGGCGCGACATTGCTTGTGCGCGCAGCGCCACCGAGGTAAAGCGGCGGTGCGGGTGACAAAAACGAGCCCCGTGCGCATCAGTTCACCGGCGCCCCTTCTTTTTTTGCCTGTCTCATCGGCATCTGCCAGCGCCATCTTCATTTCGGGAAACAACAGCGCATTTCACACGCCCACTTTCGTAATGAGTTCGACGAAACGCAAGCGGTTGACTGTCTCAAACAAGCTCAAAATCCTTCATTGTCTTTACAGCGGGCTAAGGCAAGTGGACGTTGCCAAGGGATACGGAATTGCAACGTCGACATTGTCAACGATAGTCAAGCAAAAACCGAAGCTCGGAGGAGAAACTTCATTCAACCCTAGCAGGAAACGACTGCACGGGACATTTCAAGGCAGTGGATTATGCCGTTGCGGTATGGCTCTGCGACCTGCGATCCCAAAACATACCCGTGTCCGGCCCAATGATAGAGTGCAAAGCGAAGGAATTTGGTCTGCTTCTGCATGTTCGTGGCTTCGAAGCAAGTAGCGGATTGCTTACCCGATTTTGGGATAGGCGTGGGATCTCGTGGAATGCCGACCATGAAGCGGCGAGAAGCTGGAGGGCTGAAAAACTACAGAATATCATTAGTGGATATTCGCATGATGGCATTTACTATGCCGACGAAACTGGTATGTTTCATCAGGTTCTTCCAAACAAGACAATGACATTCAAAAATGACAGTTGCAAAGGCGGGAAGCAATCGAAACCAAGGATCACTGTGTGTTGTGTTCTGGGTTTTCGGTTTCGGAATGACATGTGAGGATGCCAGGGGGCGCCGCTCTGGCATCTAGGATTTCAAGGCGACTGTAAAATAAAAGCAGTGTGTGTTGGGTAACCGTGGAGTGCGGTTGTTGTTCTTCTCTTCGGCGCTGCGCGCCAACCCGCGTGTTCGGGCTGGTCGGCGTCCCCGCCGGCCGCGTACGTCTCCGTCGGCCGTGTTCTTCTTCTGCTTCGTCGGGACCAGCCAGCCCCAACACAGCACTGTGCTGTTGTGCTGCAACGCCAGTGGCAGCCTCAAGCTCGAGCGCCTAGCGGGAGGAAAATACGTGAAACCGCGATGTTTTAAAGGTTTCCCTTCACTTCAGTGCACGTATAAACGCAACCAAAAAGCACGGATGACCAGGATTTTCTTCAGTGAGTGGCTGCTGAGGATGAACGAAGAAATGAGAAAGGCAAAAAGAAAGAACCTTTTATTGTAGACAATTGCTCCGCACATCTTGTATGTCGATCTCCATTCGAGCAATGTGCGTGTCGAATACCTCCCGCCAAATTGCAGTGCCGTGCTTCAACCGTTCGACTTGCGCATCATACAGAACTTGAAGATTGAGTACTGACGGCGGCTCGTGCAGCAGATTTTAAGTAATATAAGGATTGGGAACAATGATCCCATCAATGTCAGGCAGCCAGCGAAGAACAGGCCCCTGGTGGTCAGTGCAGCATGATACAATTAGAAACTGCTGGTACAAATACGGCCTTTCTCCCAAGCAGGATGCAAATGAGCAAGAAGAGCATGACGAGGTTAGTGAGAAGGAAGAAGAGCACGGCGCGGTCATTGACTCTGGAATGTGGACGGAGGTCTGTGAACAGCTGGTCGTTTGCAGTGGTGCTTCATTTGAGGAGGATGAAGGAGGAGGAGGAATAAATGAGGAAGGACAGGGAGGACTATGTGCAGTGTGACAGGGATCTTGCCACTAGTGCAGAAGTATCTGATTTACAAATTGTTTCGAGTGTTTGTGCGGAACCAGAAGAAGAGTGCCATGAGGAAGTCGTTAACGGCCGAGGTTGGTTCAAATCCTGTAACTTTAGCCGAAGCAGTGGAGTGTGTTAGAAAGTTGCGAGACTTCGTGTCTCAGCAACAAGCTGTGCCAGAGGCACTGCACAGAAATCTAGACTGTCTGAAAAGCTTCGTCTCTTCTTGTGCAGATGAAAATCACAGATTTCAAAATAAATGACATTTCACTCTTATGACTCTAATGTCTGCTGTGGCCAATGTTGTTCCCTGTTCTAGTGAATGTTCAGTTAAGTCCCTTGAAGTTCACGCAATTGAGAGTTTACTGTAATCTAGTCAAAATATTTTAGGGTTCAGAAGGTCAGTTATACCCGTGCCACACGGGCATAGAAAATGACATTCGGTGGCGGAGGCCTTCAGTTCCCGAATGACATTTTTTTCGGCAGCGCTGCTACACGTCCAAAGCGAATGACATTTGACTTGATGATGTCGATAGCAGCACCTTCCAAATGAGCATTGGGTGAATAGCAATAAAAAAATAAACAAGCGTTTACAAGGTTCCTACACATCAGATAATCATTAAATGTAGAAATAGGCATATTACACTGCCCTGAGTTTTAATTTCTTGCTTTGTTTTACGACGTTGCAGCCGACCGTAGCAACCTAAGTCAACAATAGTCAGATCCACAGCGTAAATAGAAAATGGCGCCTGTCGCATCTCTCAGAAGATGTTCGCAGAGTTCATTTTTTCTTGGCAGCACTCGTGTGTTTCCGTGCAAAGCATCCTGCTCAAGAGCAAATAATTCTGGAGCAGAGACGAGTTATTATGCGCCAGCTTCAGGACATTAAACTTCAATTAATTTCAAACCATTTCAAACTGATCTTCGTATAACGTTCAAAGCACTTTTTTAAGAGTTTAGTGCAGATAAAAGATGAGAATTTTTATTTTTAGCTGAATATGATTTCATTTATTTACGTTAAGGTAAATCGCACTTCGCGAGCTGTGTCGTCGAGAGTAGGCATTTCTCAGTCAACTGAGTTCTGGCGAAGGCATTTGGTGGCGAATGGCATTCGGATGAATGCCATTTTGTTCGCCCGTGTGGCACCGCGCGAATGGCAATAAATCTGAAGGCATTCGGGGGTAAATGCCATTTTCTCTGCCCGTGTGGCACGGGTATTAGATAACTAGAACGTGCTATTAGGCTGGTTTGTTCATGCTGAAAAGAGATCAAGGAATGCAACTCACACGAAGAAAACTCGTGTCATCTCCGCGAAGCGAATGCTGATAATTAAGGGGCCAAGCTCTGACGCTCATTGGCCAAAGCGCCAAACATTCGCCCGCATGTCATGTGAAGACTGGACATGTTACAGGGCGATTGTATGTACACTTATATATGCAATGTTCATTATTTGCTTATCGATGCGATTATATACAAAAGTGCATATGTTGGATACGTAATGATATTTTTACTTTACGGACCACGAAAAAGGATTGTTTCCAATGAGCTTTCGGACCCGTTTCCCTTTCAAGATTACAGACTTGTGGTCAGTGAAGTTTGTCAAAAACGAGCGCTTTTATAGGAGTGGCACTCTAGTGTTTGCCTATACCACTATCGAGTGTGCGGCGGAGCCCGGAACCACAGGTGTGCACCGCGCCACGAGTAGAGTTTCTCACAGAAACACCTAAATGGAAGCGTGGTGCCACCGTCTAAGCGAATTTCTTGAGGGGCCCCGTTGGAGCGCTGGAAATGACGGTATATGTGTCTGCGAGGCTTGTGTTGCGCGAGGCTTCCGTTCAAAAATGAATACGACTGCGTAAATAAAGCTTCTCTAAAACAAAACGTTTATAAGCGGATCTCATCTGCACTTATTATATTCTAAATGTCCACTCATGTTGACCGCAAAACCAAACGGCGAAAGAGAGAAACAGACGACAAAGTGCCAGAGGGAGCGCTCGCTTTGTCGTCTGCCTGCCAAGTTTGGCGGACGCGTCTGTTAATTCTGGTGCTTCGTAAAATTGTACACCGACGCAGAAGGTTCCAGTGTTGAATAAAACACGTTTCTGTGCAATGACAAAGAGTAAATAGCTTAGTACATGCTCTTTTAGTAAGAAATCAGCCATTTGGACGTGAAGCCGGATGCTTCTTCGAGGTATACAAATCCGATTCAAGTTTGAAGCTCACATATCCCGGCATTCCCTTGCATCTAGCAGCCCACTAGCGCCAGATATTCCTCTAGGTATGATTGTGAGAAACTCTGGCAACACCTCAGTGGCGGCGTGCCATCTAGCGGGAGCAATGAGAACTAGCGTACACGGCACGAGGGACTGAGCCCCGGCTAGAGCAGCTTCTCCAGTTAGACGCTCCATCCGTCTACGGGGGTAGCGTCCTCAACTTTTCTTAATCTGGTTAGGTGATTGCAGCTGGAGACCAGTAGCTCCAATTTGTAGATCGTGACTGATGACTGCGTGTATAATGGCTCTGTAACAACATTGATCAGAAATTGGTTGTAATTTTCCCTGCTTTAGTAAGAGTTGAACATGCCGATTCTGAACTATTTCGGTGCAATATCCAGTCTATAAATAATGACACCTATTTCAAATCGAACTTTTTCCCAGGCCCCTAAACGACCTTGCGGCCCTATCGGTCGTCATAGGCACTAACCTGTGACGTCAGTGAAACGCCATGGTAAGGGAAGTTCGAGATCTGGTAGAATAGATCGTCAACACAGTTTTCAAGGTACTCGCATCACTCATAAAACATCAAACCAGCGAGAAGCTGCAACAAATACGGGGCCAACATTTTGGCCTCCATACCACAAATCGGGGAACAAAGTTAGGCCTGAATCAAGGAAGCTGTGCAACCCCAGCTATTTGAACTAGACGCCATCACCCGCAAATACAAACGCCGCGATGTTTTCACGACAGTGCATAAAACTGCAGATTCAGAAGAGATCCTCTTCGAAACCATGATGGTGCAACTACCTCGAAGCTTAAACATAATACAGTAAAACTACAGAAGCTTCTGCCGTAAGGCGGCATCGCTGAAACAATATATAGGTACTCTAGACCAGAAACCCGACACTATAGCGCTGCAGAACACCATAGTCCCTGATGTCACATTTTAGTTGCACTCAACACATGCCAATAAACAACCCATCGGTCTGCATTTTAGTTCGCAACACTTTCACAGTGGTCATGGTGGATCTCGATTCCTGTAATACAAGGTTGAGTACGTGCTTAACATATACCGTCCACCCAAGTCGCATAAGCAAACCTTCATCGAGGTCTTCCGCAATGTCAGAAAACAAGCTATCAATGCTCCCCTTCTTATAGTAGGTGACTTCAATGCCAGACAACCTTGTTGGGGTTATCCGCAGGAACACACCAAAGGGAGAAAACTGTACGACCGCCGGCAAAAAGTTAATATACCAACTCAGCATTTTAACTTTATGGTCGCTATGTTTCGTCGATGACAGAGAGCCTTTTTCATTGGCTGACTTAAAATAATGCCAGCTGAACAGTTGAGGGGAACGCGAGCGGCAATCTAAATTCCGAATTTTTAGATTTCGTAGTTCTGATTTGTAGATGCGAAGCAGCTCTTTGACTAGCCTGTGTGACGCTGTCCGTCCGTGTCTCCGTGCCAACACGCTGCACCGCGCACCCCTCACCGCAGGTGTTGGGGCGGTGCCAAGTAGGTCGCGCCTTCCCTCACAGTGTGCGGTGACGCCACTATCTTCCTCGCCGGCCGCGTGTCGCCTCTTTCGCTTCACCCTCTTCACGGCTCGCAACGTTCGAGCACACATCAAGTGAACAGTATTGCGGCCCGTTTATCTGCGATGGAGAGGACGCCGGAAAGTGAAGCTCCATCGCCCGCCAAAACATGCGCCAAAACGATTTGGCCTAGCCCGGCCGTCGCCCGGCGTTGCGAGGGTTAGCAGAGCCGATCGCGTTCCCGAATGGTGACGTGTCGCCTGCGACACCGACGAGGCGCGAGCCAGGGAAGCCGAACGCCGGCGTCGGCAGTGGAAGAACTACAACACCGACGATGTGCGAGTCAAGCACGCCGATCGCGTTCGAGAATGGAGATGGTGCGCGGGTAACAACCACTAGACGTGAGCCAAGAAAGTCGAGAGGAAGCGCCGACAGCAGAAGGCCAACGCCGGCGAATCCTCGACGTCGTCCGCAACGTCTTGAAAGCGCCGCGCGCCCTCTGCCGAATAGCCGCGCCCAACGCTGCTGCTTCCATCAGGGTTCCTTTGGGAAGATGTTAAAAATGAAACCGCGGATGACGAAATGAGCCTATGTATTCAATGAATGACCAGTATTTTAAATGGCAGCGCGTCTTGCGCCTCGCCGTGCTGCCCGTGCACGTGACGCTCCCACAAAAAAGTGGCTCCTGCGCCGCACGAAAGTGACGTCATCTTCATAAAGTAACCTTTAAGATCACTCAAATGAACAGATTATTACTTTAAAGTGTGTTACATCGATAAATGGACTGAACTGTGAGTGTTCGACGAGTCAGTTAACGTATATTTGTTAATTAAACACATATCGCAAGCACTTTAAATCCAGAGGGCGCCATGGGGCGCTGCGAAAAGTAACAGTGGCAAGGATGGTAGCTGTTCCTCCTTGTTAACTGCGATGTGCGCCATCATAAGGCAAGGAACTGCGCCGTGTTGCCCAAGGGGCTGACAGAAATTAGGTGCCTTCTTCCTCTTTCTAGAATCACTCAACAACAAACATAAGGCACTGCGCCGTGGTCCCGACCGGGTTGCAGAAATTAGGTGCCTTTTCTCATCTTCAAACCACTACCACCACCACCATCATATGCGCCATAATGTTTCTCACTATGATATGGGGACTATTGCGGTTTGAAGTACTGAATTTTCTATATTTCGATGTCAAAACGTGGTGTCCTCGAAGGTAAAAGTTTTTGCTGCCCAGTACCTCAATTTCGCTTGTCGCGAAAGCAGGGTCGACGGTGAAATAAATGTGTTTTGCACAGTACGTGTGAATTTCCGGACGCACATGAAATACCAGTGTGGCCGCGAAGTGTTTTTACGAAGCCTGCAATCTCCGAAGACCAAAGTTCCTGCACTGTAGGCTTTTTTCGCTATGTGCGAACACGTACGGCGCCGTTCTCATCCGTTGCTGAGTAAATGCTGCCGTGCTGTCACAGGCCGTATTATTCAATAAGGCAGATAAACCCGTTCGGCACTGTTTTGTAAATAGGTGAGCTAGCGCATTCGGTACTTCTAATTGGACATCGTTTATAAAGTGCTGATCGCCTATAGCATTACGGTGGCACGTCAGCATTTTGAAGCGATCTGCCCATCACCTCGTGAGGTGGTGACGGTATGCTGAGCGACATAACAAGGTTACCTGTTGCACATTCGGCGTGGCTACGTTGCGTGCAGTGCGCCTTCCTGTCATCAGAACTATGATAAACCGTGAAAACGCGTCTGCCGGAGAAACCGATGCAGCCAGCTGCGTTTGAATTTTGCGTGACCTGTGACTCGCCGATGAAGGCCATTACTTCGCAAAACAGTTCATCATAACAAATATAGCCAATTCTGCGAGGGTCATCAAACATCCAATATCAAAGGGCCTGTAGACAGGACCACCAGCAGCGGCTGACGGGAGGCCGACGGGGAGGCACACTGAAAGTCGCGTGTCGACTCGGTCAACTCGGCGAAGCCATATTCTATTCGAACGATTCAAACCATGGAATGCTAAGGAGAGGTCCTCGCAATAATGCGAGCCGCAGAGTGAAAAGTGTGGCGGAAGTCACGTGCTTTTTCAGGGGTGTTGTGGGATTCGTTGGGCACGCCAGCGTCTCGTGTCGTCTGCATCACCACTCGTGTGACCGTGTTGTTGATATCCGAGCTGTGGCACTTCAAAGATGATTCAATGTGTTAGAAGCCTATACAGTGAGCGTTGTTGTTCACGGTTGCGAGTTTAGTTTATCACACCTGAGGCCGAAAGCGGTCGTTTTCGACGCCAATGAGGATTAAAAAATATTGCCGGAGGGGAAATTCTTGCCCACGAGTGAAGCCGTGCCAACCGTAAGATGGCGGCAGCCATCTTACTAGGGGCATGGTGAGCTGTTGGCGTTCGGCGATTGGGAAGAAGCGTTTTCCCAGCACTCTCAGCGAGTTTAACGTGACAAACTTTTCGGGTTAGATAGCGCTCAAAGTGCGCCCTTGTGTTACTAGTTTTCTTTAGTAAGCTTCGAATAAGGCAAATTTCAGTGGAGATTAAGTCACCTATACTAGTCTGTGTGGTTAATTTCTTCGAAAACAACTATTTTTTAAATTCGAATTGACGTAGCCTTCAGACTAACAAATCAAAACCACTTGATGTCTAAGGGGGCACCACCAAAAAATAGCATATTTCTGATATCTTTGGAGGGCAAAAGCTGCCTTCACTACTGCTGGAAAAGCATTGCGGGAGCTTCCACTCCAGCAATTTTTTTTTTCAAACCTCCTTGTTCGAAGTTCGCGACCGCTTCTCCAAAAACCGTGGCTTCGCATCTTCGTTGTTTTCCTTCGACACTGTGCTGTTGCGCGCCTCGCAGTGAAGAAAGCCTAGAATTCCTCGACGAGAACGGCAGCGTCTAAGGCGCTTAATGTGAGAGGCGGCGGTGAACCGTTATCGTACGGTCGACGGCCACAACTATCGAAAAGTGTTACGGGGCCCACTGTTCTCACCGGAGCCAATCCTGCACCACTCAGCCAATCCTGCACCACGCGGCGCAGCAGTCTCTGCCATTTTTCTCTGTCGTCTCTGCTACGCGACAGGATACACACGAAGTTTGAAACTTTTGAATACGTTTCACGACTCCCGCAAAGAAGAAGAAGTAAAGGGAACTACGTATTTGTGGTTTGTACTAAAAAAAAATCATTGCTTATGCCATTTGAATTCTCTTTTTCTGTTTTCGAGCCGTGAATTCTTATCGTGGTATGTTAAAAAAATTGGCGTTTCAGCTTTCCGTCGACATGTCTGGCATGTTTTTACGCATTTCTCGCAGAGTTACGCCTCTGTATGTTTTTATTTCTTCTTTATTGTTTGTTGAGCTATTAACCTAAAGGGGAACTGAAGTGAATTATTAAATCAGCTCAGACGGATAAGTTGCCCTTTGTAACTATGTGTTATTGATTTCGCCTTCGTAGGTTCATTATGAAGGCAGGAAATGGCGGTCTATTTCATTTTGATTTTCATGTCGAAACGTAAGGGCGTGAACGTTACTGTGACGTCATTGATTTAAATGTCTTTTTTGCTTATTCTGACCACGTTGCTTCAATAAAACATTCTAAAGCCAGGTATGCTAAGGCTATGGGTACCTTCCAATATGACGTAAACAAGCAAGTGGGCACGTGGCGGCCGCAGTTATTATGCAGCTCACAGCACAACCTCCGAGATGGCGGGCGTGCACCTCGGAGGCCATGCTTACAGTCCACAGATCATTCGTGGCCTTGGACTTCGAGTAAATGACGCAGCAGTTTCACTATGTGGCATCATTTGTTAGGAAGACTTTGAGTGATTTCTAAATGACGGATAATTAATTGTGAATTCCTTGCTGCTTTGCATGCGCTATAATGTTTGGCTCGCGGCTTATCGGCAGCCTTGTCTACCGATCGGCACCATTTTTCGACCATGCTTAAAAACTGTTGCCGGGTTCCTGCAGGAATTTCCAAAGAAGAGGAAACAGTTCTTAAATAAGAGAAGTGGGACTTCCATTCCGCATTATTTATTAGACGTGTTAGCACAATTAAGCTGTTAACATTTTATTCATCTTTTTTTTTTCATTTTCAACGTTACGTCCAGCATGCAGTTGAAGACCAGTTCGCTTGACTTCGACTTCGCAGTGCCTCCGGAAAGATGATTCGAAGTCAGATCAGGTGTAATTGTCACAGAAGTGCAAACAGAGTATAAGCTGCGTCAACATCGCTAGCAGGGGTCATTGTTTGAGAGGACTATTTACAACCCGTTTCAAGTTGCTCACTGCCACAGATACTTGTGCTTCATTAATTCACGCATTCCATGAAAAAAAAAAGTGCCAGTTACTCTTCTCGGAGAGTCCTGACCTGCCGTGTATATGATCGTGTTTGAAGGGACCATTACTTTTTGAATGTTCGCGTGTGTCATTAAAAAAAAAGTGCTGCCATATCCGCGAAGTGAATGAGGATGAGTGGGCGAAGCTCCGGAGGCAAACCTGGTAAACCCTGAATCCTCCGTACATTTTGCCCACTCGATTTTATTACAACGCTCCCCCTAGCGTACGTCACCGCACTAAATCGAACGATTGCCTTCCACCAATGACACGCGCCATATGTGACATCTTTCATATTTTATAACATCTCGCATCATTCATCATCAACTCTAGTTTATAACATCTCGCATCTTTTCATCATCAGCTACAAGTACCGCCATCTAGTGAACACTGCAAGAACTAAACGAGCGGTAGCTACATACAGGGGACGCACAGCCCACGCCTTAAAGAGGTTCGCCCCTAAAAGAGAGTTGTCGTATACTTGGAAAACCTAGGCTCACAGAAAAGAGCTAAAGTATTTTTTTCTTGGGGTGCACTTTATTCTGATGTTCGGATTAAGCATGCAGACACATAAACTCGCGCGCCCGATTAAGAAGCAACTGACAGCATTGCGAAACACACATCAATAATTGCTTGTACGAGATAGTGTCACCAACAGCTAGTCTTAAACTTGAGCGATGTGTATTGCGTTAGTATAAGTCAACATGCGTGAATCATGTGGTGAGCGTGGTGAGCTCTCTAAGCACTGTCACCTATACCGCCGTATTAGCACTTTGTGCCAAAACATAAACAGGTGTCCGGTCAATCAAAGCTGAGACAAAGGTGGTGCATATTGGACAGCGCTCAAAAATAGCAGACATCCTGATTTTTATTTCCACAACCACAATAGCAATGACGACAATACCCGTTTACAAGGTAAGACTGAGACAGCTTTCAGCTCACGCGTGTCGGTGTTATGGAAAAAGAAAGCGCTGTACACACACTCACGACCGAGCTGCGACTCGGATCCGATTGGCTACCTCTTGGATACATGGAATCGACGCTGGCGAGTGTTACACTGCAAGGCGCAGGTTACTCATCCGTGCCTACGCCCCCCCCCCCCCCTTCCCCCTTCGTATAAGATGCGAATGATTATGAAGGCAGCCTTCGATATATATGTAACACTCATTCACAGTTTGCCACTTGTGCGAACGTAAGACGCCGATTGTTGGCAACTATGGCCGTCGGGGAAAACCCAACGCGCTATAGTTTCGAATTACGCTCGCTCACCACTCTGACCCTATTGCAGATTTACGGTTCACGCGGAGGCTCGCGCGTATTGTGAACCAGAGTTGTTTCAATGACTTACTAAATTTCAATTGTAAAATTCGTCAGCGCATCACTTCATTTTTGTTCCTATTCGGTTCACAAATTCGCTTACTACACATTACGAGAAAGACGTACATCCTGAATACAGTCAACGAGGCGTGAGCAACATCGCTGCTGTCGAGGTCATCTGATTGGCGCAGAGGCATCGGCGACAGTATAACAGTGAATGGAAGGTAATGAATTGTCACCTTCCTTATAGAAGAGGAACAAAAATGAAACGGTTCCCACCACATGACCATATTAGGTCTGTCGCTGCCTGACGTATCTACCGGTTTTCCTAAACTGTAATACGTATGCATATACGGACTATCCATGACTCCCCAATACCACGGCGTGCCAATCCACACACTTCTTCCACAGCCTAATAATCTAGGTTAAGGACGCGCGATTTGGTCAGCGCAATGCTAGATGCGATTGTCAAGGAAAAAAAGACAGAAATCTATAAGCTCGCGGAAATCTCATCACTGCATTGTATAGTGAAGGGCTTCGCAGGTTTGGCACACAATCGAACTGGCAGCTGACGCGCTGCATCTATATAGCGACCTGGTTAGTATGTGGATATTGCTAGAAACACCCAACCTACACCGATATGACTTCGACAATAGAGAAGCGGTTCTATAGACAGCTCGCACTGACGTCAATTAACCAGCCACGTTAGAGCATCAACATGATGGGGCAATACTCTACTCTTACCGCACTACTCTTACCAAATGAATCACACGCAGGTTGTTTCGTTATTCGTGGTTTCAGCGCCGTCGTTATCACATTGAGGCGGGGTAACCACCACCCGATTACGCTGCCTTGAAGTCATCCCACGTCGAAGTACTATAGTGCATTAAGAACCCCGTCCACGACGTCACATACGAGCCATCAGTACCTGAAATTCACTTTCACTCCAACATCGTGACGTCATTCAGATGTCACATGGTCTAATTGTTCTGTGCCGTGGCGGAACATCATCGTTATGGTGATACCGGAATACTGGTTCGCCCTCAAGTGCCGCAATGATTTTTCACAATGAAGCGTTCCAGAATATGCGGTCCAGTAATTTCGCACTGAGTTTGCTGATTCTCGTGAAAATCGGATGAAAATTTCACGAAATATATCGTTTACTTCGCAAAACTTCTGTGGAAACACGTGGCCGATATAATCATTTCAACCACAGCTACAGTGTCGACTGTTTCGCGTGGCTGCGTGTGAATTGAGTGCACGTGTTACCATTCAGAATCCTTTTGAGCAGTTGAGCGCATGGAATCATGAGAGACAACACGACGTTATATTTGGCAACGCCCGCGAAACCCTAGCTGGACAGGCTTGCGTAAAATTACTGGACGCATTAACCGGAAGTGCTTCGGTCAATCATGCCCCCGGGGCGATGACGTCCGCATGACATCATCATACATGCCCACAGAGCATGACGTCTGCATTAGAGAGGCGACACGATTGTAGCGCCCTCACACTAGGGAGAATATGGGCACGGTAATGTTCGCCAACATTTCCCTTCCGAACGTGATCGCCTGCGCCTCGGCCACGGGTATGATGTTCCAGGGGTCGTGGTTCAGTACGCTGGTGAGTAACATGGATATGGCCGACGTGAGGTTGCCCAGTCCCTTGAGTAACACCTGTGCCTTGCCCAACCTCCAAATCCGCACCACGTCGAGTCGGTTGTTGCCGTTGGCTAGCTGCGAGATCTGGATCCACACCACGGTGCCCGACAGCTTCATGTCAGCGTCCCCGTTGTACAGCAGGTGGCGGTGGTCGGTGAGCACGCGGTACTTGGCCGTCGCCATGATGCTGTCTAGCCGGATGACCAGCCCTACGGTGACGTCGCCGTGTTTGCAGATGACGTAGGCCGGCTTGCGACGTGACAGAGTGTAGACGTTCCGAGCCTGGACGTCGTACAGGAAGACCTGCGTAGATCAAAGCAAAACCTGGTGTAAGATCGTGGCTGGGGGGGAGATGAGGGTATCTCTGGAATAGCTTCGGTGGGGGACGAGTCCTGGTGTGCCTCGAGGGAGCAAGTGCCAATTTCGCAGCCCCCCCCACCACCCCCATGCCTACGCATGCGGTTTCAAAGGAAACCACGCTAACAGGGTGCCCCAGCTATCTTTAGCCAGAGTTTAAAAACATGCCGACATACGCAATGACGACGCGATCAAATGTATGTTGCTGACTGTTTTCTCGAGTGAGTCAGACTATTCTTTGTGTTCTGATTAGTTGCCTAATTAGGTCACTTTTATTAATTAACTTTTTGAGCAACGAAAATGGGCCGTACATACAAATGAGAAAGTTGTTCACCCGTATGCAAAGCGTCTGATTAGACAGTTTCAAGCTTTATATCTGTTTATCTTTAGTGTTTTCCTACTAACTGCAAATGCTCGCGAAATGTAAAAAATAGCACGTGACAATCCCGCGCATGCGCCAGTGTGCACGATGATTTTAGTGCTCCCTTGTGTTCCGCGTACGAACTACGATATCATTCAATGGTGACACGAAAAATAGTCTAATTCACTCCAGACAACAGTCAGCAAAATGCGTTTGGTAGCGCCGTAATTGCGCGTGTCGGCATATTTTTAAACCATGGCTAAACATCGCTGGGGCACCCTGCATGTACACAAAAAATGGCCGCGTATCTGCGTACTTCGTTGCGATTGTCGTCGGAACATGGCAGTCTTCTGCCGGCTCTACTACTTTAGTCCTGGTCTCATCCGTGGCCACCCGTGAGGCTGTTCTCGTACCATTTCCCTCCTGGCACGATAAATGCGACAGAGGTTTGTTTGAACAGGTTTCATTTCACCGCATCATCGCTGCTGGCATTTCGTATACCTCCACGACATGCAATATTTTCGTCGCATGCGGTACTGTATAGCATGACGTTTGCGTAGAACCATGTCTCAGACACGGATGTTCATATTGCGTGGGAGGGCTAAAAGGGCACCTTTAGTCGGGAGCTTACAGCAATCCTACGCATGTCGCGTATACACTGCAAGCGAAGCACTCAACAACACTTCAAGTTTACCGTACCAGAATGTGTTTTCTTCAACTAGACATTTCATGGGCTTGATTTATATGTTGGGTTTAACGTCCCAAAGCCACCAAACGTTAAGGTCATTAGAATTGCGTATCTATGTATGTACCTTCTAGTAAAAGAACGCATCACCTAGTACTTACGTATGGATGTTGTGCCTCAAATAAAATATTTACACGTAAACGCAGCCCCTAGTTCAAGATCGCTGGGCGTTCAGCAAGTATTTACAATTTGGCCCACGGGACGGCTTTAAGCTATCCCATAGTAGAGCACCAAGTGCTAGCAACATGTCCGAACTGCTCCCTTCGGGAAAGAAATAAGCATTTTCTGAGGCATTGCGTAATTGGTCGCGTTTTTTAAATTTCTTTTGAGAGCCGTATACATGCCGGATTTCGCTGCCTCAGAGTAAATCGCTTCTATTCTTTTGGGCGTTGTTCGCGAGGCCGCTTCAATTGTCTTCTCATTGTTGCCGGCTCTTTCTGCCTCTGGCGCAACCGCTGCGATGTGGTTGCAATCCATGGGATCTACCCGATCCTAGAGCGATTGTAGTCGGAGCTGCTGTCTGTTTTGTCGGAGGAGCTCTTCTTCCTCGGTGAAGAGGAATTTCTTCGGCACTGGTCTTGCCCTTTTGTGTCGGTCTGTGACGGTCGAGTGAAACTTGTCTTTCGGCCGGCCTGGTATTGGTAGGCTGATGTGTCGATGAGCCGGCAGAAATGGCATACCAACATGTAAATATGCAAAATGTACATATCTATGTTTTATTTGTGTCTCTTGTTTACCTTGAAGTATTTTTTGTGGTTGTGTTTGTGTGAACCATTGAATGTACATGTTCTTTTAACGTCATCTTAAATCGATGTTCATGTATATGACGTCTGTTTTGTCATCATCGTTAGAGTATGTCTAAGAAGGAAATGTTCTGTTGAGTGTTATTGACGTTTGTGGAAATAATTTTGTTCTGAACAAATCGTTAACCGCTTTTTAAACACATAGACGCGAGTTGACTCAGCTTATTTCTGCGTTCAAGTATCCCATTAGAAACTATGTATTGTCTTTAAAAATCACGTGAATGAGCACCTGTGCAATGCTATCGAGCGGTGAAGAAGCTAGCATGAAGTTTTAAAGACGATAGTCTTTCTTCGGGTCCTTCGACGCAAAAATATTTCTGTCTGTCTGTCTGTCTGTCTGTCTGTCTGTCTGTCTGTCTGTACATTTGTCTATTTGTCCACACTTAATGGCACCGGGTACTTGAAACGGCCGACGCCATCCACAGCGCCCACCAATGTTGCTCAAGGTTTAGCGTTCATACTTGTGCAATCGTCAATTAAAAAGCAATAATTGCGCATGTATGGGGCGCCAGAAAAACACGCATATGATCTGCATGTGCGTCTTTTACTAGAAAAGGCATACATAGGTAATTTTAAGGACCGTAGCGCTTATCACGCTGCGCTGACCATGCAACGCTTGCGCGAACAGGCAAGTGTTTCCAATGCTTTGCTAAAACGAGACGGTGGTGGCCTCTACCCGCCACCTTGCGTTCTACACTTTATCACCTCTGAGACGGGCGCGCACACCCGTCTCAGAGTCACGCGGTTCGTTTAAAAAAAAACTGCCGGATGGTGCTCATGTCTCGCGTTGTGACGTGACTTCATGCGCTCGTTTGCCTCCGCTGCACGCTCGAGGCACTCTAGCGCAGCGCCTCCAGACTTGCGCAGAACATCAAATGAATGGTTTGTTCACTCTGTCCACACGCAAGACTATCGTCTTTCGACGACATTTGCACATTAACATGAAGATACGGATCCATTTCTTTTTATGGGTACCCTTTCACTGCTGCAGCGCTCGTCCAGCAGCACGCATTTGTACCGTCGTCCGGCAACAGTCGGTGGTCCGTATTGAGGCCGTCATCGGTACACTGTGTTGCGAAGGCACCTCCGAATCTCACCGCTGATCTCCACTGTTGCGAAAGACGGACCGATCCCGCCGAAGCCACCACTGTTGCGAAAGACGGCGACGCCAACACGGCCCCGAAGGCGCCACTGCTTTCAACTCCACCGGGAAGGTCACCAGCCGTTTGGTAGCGTATGTTTCTCAGCCCGCGACTGCTTCTGCGCTGAGCTGATAAGACGAGCGGACGAGACGACGGTGAGTTAAACAAGGTTTATGTACAGCATATATACAGAGGCGTTACAATTTCGGCACTGGGGCCGACAGAGACTCGAAGAGCCGAGCTCTCCTCTCTAATACATAGGTCAACTTTTCGCCTAAGACCGCTGACTCACACACATGTCGGCTCTCCGACATGGGGACTCCTCTCTCGTAGGACCGCCGATCGCGACGCGCCGCAGGGCTTCTTTTATTTACACCGGGTCCAACCAAAATGTCCAATCAGGAGCGCCGCTGGTCGTCAGGGCAGATTCCTCCAATGGGGTTGCCGCGCCATGCGTCAGACCACCAGACACGAGGACACCGGCTCGCTGTCACGTGCGCAGCTGACTCAATGCACGTGGGCCAGAGGGCGCCGCGCGTGTTCACGCCGTCGAGTTGATCGCGCCAGGCGGACTGCGGGCTGGCCTTGACCCAGATTGCCTTTTTCAGAGGCACGGACGTTTGACGAGGACTCGCTGGCATAACAGCACCCCCGCCGCCAGACAATGCACCGGAAAGACGAGCTGCTTCCACGGGGCTCGGATGTCAGGTGCGCTCGTTCGCCAGGTCCCTCCAGGTTCGCCTCCAGGGCCATGGGAAGAATACAGCTCCAAACTGTTCCGGGAACACGTCCCATTTTTGACGACGGATCCCAGCTCCACTGGCTTGTCGCCACAACTTGTCGACCAGCTTCACTCGTCTCTTCTGACCATCTTTGGTTTCAGCACCTTCGATGGTTCTGCAACTTGCTAAGAACGGTTCGACAACAGACAACACACGACACAAGCAAGCGCCCTCGGTCACCCGACAGAACACCAGACAAAGTATAGTACAACATATACCTATCTACGTGTTTATCGGAATTTTGTTCCCTCTACATCAAGAGGCACATGTGGGACAAAAGACCCTTAAAATGACAACTCAATTTTTTTCCCACGTACAACAACGTAACGAATTAGAATACCACAAAATTGGCCCCTTGAGATCACTCTAAACGAGATCACTCAGCCCAGGTCGTGATGAGGTCAAAATTTTGCCCCGAATCGCCAGCCAGAAACCGAAAGGTTGAGAAGTTACTAACTGGAACGCACTGCTCAATGCACCTGCATTAACGTTTACCTTTCCTTTTTTTTTCTTTAGCGAACGTCAAAGTTGCGCTGTGGAGCAACATGCTCCACCTCAGTAACCGGCCACTTTTAGGCGACGATACCTATGCGGCACCAAGAGCGGCTCACACTTTCGACGTTGCACAGGGGAACAACGATACGGCTTGTTACGGATTGACTCCTCACCGCTTAGCTCGATATCGTGTTCGATCACCCTCGTGTTTCCGGGACGGTCCGACAACACATACCCAAACTCGGAAACAATCTTTCTCAGGTCCTCTTTCTCAGGTCCTCCTTCACTTAAGCTAGGCTCTAGGTTTATCTGCTCCCGGATTACTTTCGATCCCCCTTCAATTACCTCACTAGAACTAAAAATTTCTGCTTCCTCTTCCTCTGAAGCACTTAAAAGTAAATTTACGACTGCTTTCAAGTTACTGTGATAAACTTTGTTCGGCCGCCTTCCTAATTTAAATTCACAATTTGTATCGCAAGGCTTCGATAATACTTTGGCGGGCCCTTCCCAATCAACCTCAAGCTTGTTCCTTTTGAACGGCTGCAGCAGCATTACCTGATTATCAACTTCAAAAGCACGCTTCTTCACCGATTCCTCGTAGTGCTCCTTCGACAGCACTTTTGCCGCGTTTTTCTGGCTTTCCACTAGCGCTTCAATTTGGCTTTCCACTAGCGCTTCAATTTGGCTTTCCACTAGCGCTTCAATCTGGCTTTCCACTAGCGTTTCAATCTGGCTTTCCACTACCGCTTCAATCGAGAGATCCTCACGCTGCTCTCGAATGAGCGTCTCTCGATCAACTCTCGGCAGCTCGCTCCAACTTTCCGCTACAGGCGAGAGCGTTGTAACCCTCTCGCTCCGACTCAATGGCGCCATGTCGTCTCCCCTTTCCACGGAAACCGCGCCGCTCGGTTCGGCGACGGGCCGCTCGCGCGACTGCTCACATGACTCACGCGGAAAATTTTCTTTATGGGGTTCCGTCGACCCGCCGACAAGGTCATTTGAAAGTTCACCGCATTGAACAAGGTCAAGCTTCCGCGAAAGCTTTCGCGCTTGCGATCGCGTGAGGGCCATGCACGCTAAGTTGGGGAAGAACGATTTACCCTGCTCTTTGAGAAGCTGCTCTGAGTTGTTGGAGAAAAGATAAGGAAAACGATCATTTAGCGCGGCAGACACAGCCGCTTCGGTGCGAAGCTCACCGAACGGGCCTTCAATGACAACCGTGGCGATTGGTAAGCGCACACTCTGCTCCTCGGCGACTTGCCTGATCCACGCGCATTCTCCTGTGAAGTCATCCGGAGACACCAATGAAGGATGGACAACGTCCATGGTTGCCGCTGAGTCTCTAAGTGCTCGGCACGTTTTCTCATTCACCCTAATTTCTTGGAGATACGGCTCCAACAACCGCATGTTTTTTTCTGATTCTCGGATTGTTGCGAAGGCAAATTTTTCCTGACAGTTTCTCGCGATGTGTCCTTCCTTTTTGCAGTTGTAGCAGATTAGCGGCTTCCGTTTGTTTTCCGATTCAAATGCCTGTGTGGTAGAAACCTCACTCGATTTCTCCGCTTCTGTTTGCCCTTCCCCTACACTGTCCTTCGTAAGAGACGGGTCCTTCTTGAAATTACGGTGCGAAGCGAGTCTCCGTTGATCAGGTTTCTTTGAAAAGCCCTCTTTTCTCTCATCCTTTTCAACGCGCACTGCCCTGCTGTGCAACTTTCGGCGAGTATAATACTCCTCAGCTAACTCTGCTGCCTTGTTTAGCTTTACTTCACCAAGTCTGTCCTGCAGCCAAAGCCTGACATTATCCTCGATGCAGCGGTAGAATTGCTCCAATGCAACGCATTCCACCACTTTATCGCGGTCGTCATAAACACCTTCGCCCTTGAGCCATTCAATTAAATCGGCCTTAAGACGAAACGCGAAGTCAACATGTGACTCATTCCCCTTTTCAGCATACCGGAATCTTTGCCTGAAAGCCTCGGGTGACAACTTATAACGTCTCAAGAGCACTTCCTCAACCTCGTCATAGCTCTCAAACGCTTCCCTCGACAAGCAAGTTATCGCGTCGGACACTTCGCCGGGAAGAAGAGCTAGCAGGTTCCGCTCCCAAAGAGACCGCTCCAAAGCATTTCGCTCACAGACGTGTTCAAACTTGACGAGATACTTCGCCATGTCCTCGCCTACTACGAACGGTGGCAGTTGGTCCCGAATTCTAAAACCGCTGACCTGAATCGTCGGAGAAGCTACGCTAGGCGCCTGCGAACACTGTAGAATTGCCAATTCTATTCGTTTCAACTCGAGGCGCTCCTGTCTCTCGGCTACCTCACGTTCACGAACTTCTCGCATTTCGGACTTCTCGCGGCGTGCTTTGATATCCGCCCAGGCCTCATCGACTTCCTCAGCCGACACTCCCTCATCCTTCATGATCTCAAGGATCGCTTGCTTTCGTTTCGCACGGCCCAAAGTAATGCCGAGTTCCTCACAAATTTCGATGAGCTCCTTCACTTTAAGGTTCTCCATCGTTCACACTAGCCTCTTGCTGTTTGCCCCTGTTAAGAATCTACTTGCCGTACTCACTATAAGCCTACTAGCAAGACGCGCAAGCAATTTTTTCACACTCCCGTGTTTACCCCCTCCGCATTAACTTTGGTTTCAAAGCACTTCCGACTTTGCTTGAAACGATCAAAGCTCACTCGAATGCTTCACACAGCCCTTCTCTAAACTACTACAACCTGAGCTAGAGTAGTCTGGTGAACTGAGGGGAAAACATCAGGCACTCACCGCATCGATGTCGCTGACGCCGGCCGATCCCGCAGCTGCCAACCACTGTTGCGAACGACGGACCGATCCCGCCGAAGCCACCACTGTTGCGAACGACGGACCGATCCCACCGCTGCCACCACTGTTGCGAAGGCACCTCCGAATCTCACCGCTGACCTCCACTGTTGCGAAAGACGGACCGATCCCGCCGAAGCCACCACTGTTGCGAAAGACGGCGACGCCAACACGGCCCCGAAGGCGCCACTGCTTTCAACTCTGCCGGGAAGGTCACCAGCCGTTTGGTAGCGTATGTTTCTCAGCCCGCGACTGCTTCTGCGCAGAGCTGATAAGACGAGCGGACGAGACGACGGTGAGTTAAACAAGGTTTATGTACAGCATATATACAGAGGCGTTACAATTTCGGCACTGGGGCCGACAGAGACTCGAAGAGCCGAGCTCTCCTCTCTAATACATAGGTCAACTTTTCGCCTAAGACCGCTGACTCACACACATGTCGGCTCTCCGACATGGGGACTCCTCTCTCGTAGGACCGCCGATCGCGACGCGCCGCAGGGCTTCTTTTATTTACACCGGGTCCAACCAAAATGTCCAATCAGAAGCGCCGCTGGTCGTCAGGGCAGATTCCTCCAATGGGGTTGCCGCGCCATGCGTCAGACCACCAGACACGAGGACGCCGGCTCGCTGTCACGTGCGCAGCTGACTCAATGCACGTGGGCCAGAGGGCGCCGCGCGTGTTCACGCCGTCGAGTTGATCGCGCCAGGCGGACTGCGGGCTGGCCTTGACCCAGATTGCCTTTTTCAGAGGCACGGACGTTTGACGAGGACTCGCTGGCATAACAACTGTCAGTTTTCCGTCGGCACCGTCACGCTGAAGACTGCTTCCTTTTGCATGCTTCAGCCACCACAGTCGTGTGTAAGTCCACTACCTTTTCTGTTTCGCGGGCTTTCTTTGCGACACGAGAAATAAGAATATCGTCTCGCGTAGTCCATTCAAGAGCGAATCTGTAGGCTGTTCGGTGTGCGCAGATTCTCGCCGTCAGTTGACGTCACGTTGTGTCGCCTAGCTTCCTCCTCTCCACTTTCGCCAGCAATGCCTAGCAAACTTCAGAGGAGGTGGGGAAGAAACAAATAAATAACATTTCTTGGCGAGGCAGGCTTGCAACCCCGGTAACCCACTTCCCGAAAACCAGCGTCGTTGCCCATTCGGCTATCCTGACACGCTAGCAGAACAAGAACTTGCGGGAAACGTATGATCGTGTTGCTGTGGGCCAGAGAACTGCACGTTCCGATCTGCTTGCCGTACTCTGCGTGGCATTCCAATTTGTTGCTATCGCATTCATTGCTTCGCCCGTGCGACGACACTGACTGTTGCTAATATATATTTGTTGCTATCGCATTCATTGCTTCGCCCTTCAAGCACAAATTACGCACGGAAAGAACACACACGAGACTAGATGGCGCGAACTAACAACGTTCACAGCTCGAGAATTAACGCACTGCTCAAACACAAATGACGCATGAAACGTGCGCACAGGACGAGCGCGAACCAACAAAAGTCAGTTCTTGCTTTACTGTGTTTGAACAGCGCTCCCCAGCCCCACTGCGGTGGTCTAGTGGCTAAGGTACTCGGCTGCTGACCGCAGGTCGCGCGATCGAATCCCAACTGCGGCGGCTGCATTTTTGATGGAGGGGAAAATGCTGTAGGCCCGTGTCCTCAGATTTGGGTGCACGTTAAAGAACCCCAGGTGGTCGAAATTTCCGGAGCCCTCCATTACAGCGTCTCTCATAATCATATGGTAGTTTTGGTACGGTAAGCCTCACATATCAATCAAACAGTGCTCGCCATTCGCAAAGATGCCTTTGCAGCGAGCAAAGTGACCGTGCGTTCGGTAACGCAATCTTTCCGGGGAAGCACACGACGTACTAACCGCCCTTATCACGCAATAAGCGCGCGCACGCGAGCGAATACGCCCCTTAGGGCAAATTACACGTTGAAGAACGCATGTATCGCAAAGAGTGCACGGGGCGGGTGCCGAGTGCGCCCTTCGCCGCTTCGCGTCATCTGACTGATAATGCAGATAACACGCTGATATTCCCCGGAGACAAGGGTACCGCCGTCGGCAAACAGTGTACGCAAACAGCTTGGCGTTAGTATGTTGAAAGACGTGTGCTTCCGTGGCCGAAGGGTGAACGCCGCGCGCCGCGTAGCGAGAGGTCGCCCGTCGGACTCCGCACGTCGCAAAATATATAAAATATCCACACCGCTACTGCGCATGCTCGAGTCTCGTTCCGCATGCTCGCGTCTCGTGTGCCGGCCCGGGAAGACGCCCGCAAAACTGTCGCTCCCCTCTCCCTTTCTCGCCTCGCAAGGCCGACGCAGGCAGCGTCTGCTCCTAAAAACGCTTCTGCTCGCGCTGCACAACCGTTCACCGGCCACGCCGCATATGTAGGCACTCGATCGCGCGTTCGTAATTCAGTCAAGGGCATCTTTACTTGGCGTTCTCTTGACGTTGGAGGCAACACTTCTACTCCATTCAATAAATACGAATAATAAAGACGACGCAACAAATAAGCATTCCCGAACCATAGCGAATTACGGAAAATTGACGCGATACTCCCACCACTCTGCGACGCATTTACTCGAGTTCCCCCAGTAGGAAGATGCGGATTATATATATATATATATATATATATATATATATATATATATATATATATATATATATATATATAGGATATGGGATATGGCACAACGGGAGCGTTGTCAACAAGGATAAATATATTTATTTCCCAACAGTTTCGGGAGGGGTCCTCCCTTCATCAGGGGATAACCTGCCGAAGTCCTGCGCCGCTTCCTGCTGCTTTGAAATCTGCTACACCAACGGACAAGCCAAACGCGCCATGCAACGCTGGCTGCAGGTGTCACCACATCAAGCGCTGGATAAGGAACGCTAGCGGTTTTTCGAGGGGCAGCACGAGGCGAGACGCTAGAGAAGTTGACCAGGTTTTGACCAGTGAGCTCACAACCTTTGTGATTTTAGTTGACGGGCACAAGTTCGCCATTAATAAATAGTTGTTTTAGCTTCCGGCACTGTATTTGTTCGTTACAATATATATATATATATATATATATATATATATATATATATATATATATATATATATATATGTATAATCTCATGACGAAAACAAGCCAAGAATGATGTCCATATAGAAATAAAACATAGTGATAATTTTTGAAAAAGAACCACAACTGATTTTTATCTACCCATTTTTTTACGGCGCAACAGAAAGCTCACACTTGGTATAGTGTTTGTAGCTGCAGTCGTTAATCGCAAAAGCACGTAGTTTTACATGCAGCATTTTTTGATCTGAAACGCCCTAAACACAGGTCTACTATCAACAGCAAAATCTTGCGGCACAACAGATGCGAATCCACAACAAATGCTAATTTCCGCTAATATCAGTGCGCAATGCTTATAATCAAGCTGGTGACTGTATAGGTTGGAATGTCAAGTGCAGTACGAAAGATCTATTTCGAAATTACATTCCCAGAAAAAAAACGGGGATGTAGCTTCATCAAACATTTCGTGTCCCGCAAACTTTTGCTATTTATTGTACCTTTCGTCTATAAACGATGTTAACTGATAGTGATGCCGCCAGCAGTTCTCAAGATTTGTGAAAGATTTCGTCGTTTTTCTCTCGCAGGAGTTCCTGTAACTACACTTGACCACCTTTACGTTGTGCTTGTCAACTATTTTTTGTAAATAACAAGCTTTTACGATTAGATATTGTGACATTATACACGTTCCCTGTATTTGTACCACACTCTGTTGGCCACATGGCCAGCGCCAAAGGATGCCTGTGTCAATGGTGGCTTGTCCCAGCGTCTTTACTCTCTCGATACACGAGCCAAGCTACGTCACCGAAAACGTCACTATGCATATGCACGGCCGTGTCGAGTATGTCGCGCCAAGGTAGCGCCACTATAATGCATACTATACTAACGCAAGCCTACAGGCACATTTTTTTATCGGGTAATATCAATTACTATGAAGAACCGAACAATATCTCAATACTAACAAAAAGGTTGTCGACGGTGCACAGAAATCAATGGACACGTGGTCGGGTACATCGGTTGTGCAGTTTGACTTGTATTTTTTTAGTACTGCATATTTCGTTTGTCTGGCGAAAATGTGTTGATCGTACACGTTATTGCCGCCAGAGGCGCCACAGATCATTTTCCGTGACTTGCAATGAAGAATTAAAAATATAAACCCAACTCTCACGAAAGAAAAAAAAAGCGTGTTGGTTTGAGTCAATGCTACGCACAGTATTTCCACCAGAGGAGTCATCTCATTTCATGTTATGGACAGTTGCCAATCGGTCCACCATATTAACCACCATATGAATATGAGACACGCCATAGTGGAGGGCTCCGTAAATTTAGACAAACCGGGGTTCTTTAAAAAGAACCAATAGCATAGCTATATGTATGTTACATCTTATAGCAAGGTGGCGGGAAAGGGCAGTGTGGAAGAGAAGGCCACCAGAAGCTTTGCTCTTTCCTCACCATCCGCACGTAGCTTCCATGACTTTATAAGGAGACAGTCTTTTTTTGGGATACTTCAACGCAGAAATTTTGGTCTGTCTGTCTGTTTGTCACTCGAAACAATTAAGCGTCCCGGCGAAACTTTTAAAGCCCCGCCATCTTGATGTGGTGGCTGCATTTATACTTGTGAACATTGTCGATCAAAAAGCAAATATTACGCATATATGTGGTGCAAAATCAATACGTAAGTATCAGGAGGTGTGTTTTTTTGCTAGAAAATGCACACATACGTAACTTTAAATACCCCATGTTCAATACGCTGCTCTGGCGATGCGACGCTATGCTCGAAAAAAGGCGTTTCCTACGATATGGTGCTGTCACCTACCAGAGGCTCTGCGTACTACACAAGCTTCTGTTTCTCGATATTACTGCCAGGTGGCGTCCATATCTCGCGCAGCGCCTCCAGACAGAAGGCCATCATGTTTCGACGACATTTGCAGAGAAACACGCAGATACTATGAGGCCATTTTTTTCCTGGTTGAATGTATCGTTTAAATAGTTGCGTACCTGAAGATGTTCTTCGATGTAGATGGTGAAGTTGGGTCCCTGGATGGGCTCCATGGCTCGGATGAGACGCGTGGCGAAGCGGAACAGGTAGTCCACGTAGTCGTCCAGCTCGGTTCCGTTGTTGCATGGAACCTGGCGTTTGCTGATGCGGTGACCGTGAGGCGAGAAGGTGCGCGGTACCTCGGAGTGAGGCGTCGGAACGACCAGCGACTCTAGCAGGTCCTGCACTTCGCTGGGCTTTGTGGACACCGCCTGTGATGTATAGGGGTATCCTCAAAAGCATATATGACCACGTGTGTTGTTCACCAATAGTGGTGAATCGGATCGCTATGCCCTTACACAACACACAGACAACTCCCGCAAGGTGGCGCTGTTAACGACGTGAGTGTAAAACCTGCCAGCTGTTAAAGGAATAACATCCAGCCTACTTAGCTCAACTGCAGGACGAAGACACCTCCTACTGATCTCCACTTTGCCCTATCTCGGCCCACCAGATTCCCTTTCGTCCCTACGAAATTAATAATCTCGTCACTCCATCTAAAACCCCGCCTTATTCGATGGTGTTTCCCATGCCTTGGTAACCATTTTGTTGTTATTACCGCTGTGCAAAACGACGGTGTCCCATACGTGAGTGATGATTAAGCCTTTGAATTTGCTGGTGGAAGTATTGCTGCTAGTTGGGACGTGGTAACGAAAACTAATTGGTTTTCGGCATGGTTCTCCCCAGTAAGATATACCTTTGTTGCAGACAAAGGGTCTTCGATCTTTATAAAAAAAACAAATCTGGGATCTCGCAATAGAACCTTCCTCGTTCCAGCACTCCACTGTCTGAATAACTCGCTTTCAGTGCGCCCCATAAAGTGATGCCACTTTAAAATACTGTTTGAATCAGCCACAATCATCCAGCTGACAAGCTCAGTTCAGGCCAGGGATGTGCCTCTAGCCCAGCTCCTTCTGAAATTTTGATGGAGCGGGGTGTTTTACCAAACAATAAAAGATTATGTAGGTGCTTTTTTTTTAAATAGTAACCTTCAGCAACTGGGCCCCTCTCTTGAAAAAGTTCCTGGCTACGGGCCCGGCTTATATTCGTAACCCCTTCGTTTGTAAGCTTCATCACGTGATCGTTGGAACAAACATTTCGAAAAGTTGATGCGTCTGTCAAAGTGGCAACAAGAGGTCGAATCGCACACTTCCCGAAACGTTGACTCCAGCGACTTTCCATTTTTCAGCGATTCCGCATCGTTCCCGACTGTAAGCGTGATAACATGAGCCGCGATACGCTCCACCAAAGCGCACATGTCGTCACCTTGGTTATGACTTTGTTCAGCTTCTCCTCGACCATGTGGCGCACGTGGTCTACGATGCTGTCGCCGACCACGCCCATCACGTCCTGGTCCTCGGACTGCGTCCTGGCCTTGGCCGTCGGCTGGAACCGCTTGGTCACGACCTCGTCCACGTGCGTGCGCAGACCTGTCTGGGCCACCAGCAGGTCGTCCTTGTCGACGTGCAGCACCCGGGCGAACCAGGACATCGCTGCCCGTCCCAGCACCGCCTCGAACTGACCGCTCTCGTCGATGACGCGTGACTCTCTCTCGCCTTCGCCGCTGATGTAGCCCTGGCAGAAGTAACAATTGATTCGTGAAGAAATGCAATTTTAAGACGACAGCTTTCGACGCCTCATCAAACACGGAAAGTGACCGTCAGCGTCCGTCAGCCTCGACATGAGCGATTCGAAAAATCGGCATGGCGAGATGACGTCCCTAGGGGGCACAATGGTGACGTCACTAGTCATGATGTCACCATGTGGGGACGCCCTATAACGGAGCGTCATAACGTAATGCCATCGTTTGGTAACGGGGGCAACTCAGTACCAGATAGGGTGCAGAATGCTTGCAATGCTTTGATCTTGGAGGCGATGCAAAACAACGTTATGTGCAGAAAACTTTCGGAGGAGGCCGGGGAAGAATTGATACATCGGCTGAGTAGGAAATAGGGAAAAAAATCGAAGCATCTTCATGCAGTGAATCACAAGTGTCGGTTGTCTGGAAGGTGGCACTCATGCAGTTCTTGTGAACCTATAGACTGAAGCATGCGTAGTCAACTCGCACTGCCCAAAACTGTCGCACCTGTCTAGGAATTTCGAGGGCCCGCACCCTACTACAGGAGAGCAGTAAGTTGCCCACTGGAGCATCGTCACACGTATCGATGTGTGCTTAGAATAAATTTTGAACGCTTTAGAGCACTACATATGTATACCCATGGCACTACATATGTATACCTACATATGTATACCCAGGAGAGCTATAAGCTATCCGCTATCAACTAGCGTTTTGAACAAATATTCGACGCACTCTGCTACGGGAGAGGGGTATGCTATCCCGGTAAAAAATCGCAAAGCGACAGTGAGCCTAACGAACAGCACGTGTGTTTAGGTTAACGGTTTAGAGTACGTGGTACTTTACACTATGGAAGAGCTGAAACGATGACTTGTTGGTTTAGCATAAAGCGATTTCGAGTACTTTGTACTCAACTGTGGGAGAGCAGTGTGCCGTTCCTGTACATTATGCATTTAGGAAAAGTGTTTAATGATTTCGAGTACGGACCAGATCTTGGATTGGGCCAAGAGGTTAGCGGAGACCTACGCTAGGTAGGCTCCTCTGACACTCTACCACCGCACCTTTTCCTCTCGCGATTAATAAAGTTTTTCTCCTCCTCCTCCTCTACTTAACTATGGGAGAGCTGTATACCATGAAACGGCCGTTAGCAACAACAATACCATAGATGAGCATAGTAAATGACAGTACGCCCTTAAACACACTGCGTTGTCTAAGCTTTGTACACTAAGACATTTACATAGTCGCTCTGGTTAATTGTGTCTTCTGCGGCAGTATTTAGTTTTTTTTGCTGCAGTCGCTGTGCTTTAACTAGAACTTGCGTCAATTTTATTCGCTGCTTGCACTTCTTTATACTAGCAGCTTCATTTTAAATTCAAAACGGCACAAAGTTGGGCATGTTCTGCCGAGATGGCCGCGGTACGCGTCTGTCTTGGCAGGGCTTCATGGTGATATGAAAGTAGGGAAAAAAATAGTCGGAGCAGGTTCAACACATGTTCGTAAAACTTCCTTGGTTTCACCCCACGAATATTTCTGCAAACATCACAGAGTCGGACTAGGAGGTTTTTGGGGAGACTCTCGCCAGGAGCTAGCCTTGTCCGGCGATGTACCGGCGTCCACATTCGTATAACAACACCTGCTACACAGCTCTGAATAAAAAAAGAACACCTGCACCATGTGTCCATTAGTCCGTCCGACCTTTATATTAGTCGGCGACATCAACGTATACGTTACGGACTTTATCATCTAGCTTCGCCCACTCGTGATCATTCACTTCGCGAAGATGTTTTCTATGAACAAAAAAAAAAACGTTAGTTGAAGTTACACACCAAGGGTGAAACCGTACCCACCCTCAGATGGCTGCCGGAGGTTTGCCCGTGGGATGTTCGCGGAACATCACCGAGGAATGACGTCACCACGTGTCGCATAGCAACGCGTTGGATGAAGGTAAGGAGGAGAAGTGTAGAGCGGGACGAGAAGAAAGAAGTAAAGCGAAATGAGATTTTCTGGGCGAGGCAGGATTCGTACCAGGGTGCCCCAGGTCCAAAAGGCCAGCGAAAGCACTTAACTATTCAGGCTTAGCTAGCACAACAAACGTTTAGCGGAGCGAGTGTTTGTGGAAACGATATGGTTGCGTTTCTATATATGTGAATGTGAAAAAGAGAGAAAGAAACAGAAGGACAGAAAGACAGATGGCTTAGTATGGCCATATATATATTTATTTATTTATTTATTTATTTATTTTATTTTATTTATTTCGACATACTGCCAATCCCATCAGGGATTTTAGCAGGAAGGGCGTGAACATAAAAATTCGAATAGGTACACAATAAAGACATACATCGCGATAAAGTACAGAATGAAACTAACAGAATCGGATCATTTAACAATTTCAGATCAAAGAAGGCATAAAACATTAGTGTAAAGAGAAGTTGTCAGAAGAAAATAAATGCAGCGACTTGGTTGACACATTGGTTGACATATTGGCATATGCATCAAGAAACACAATAAGAAATCACAGCAATAAGAAACTACCCTACAATATGGCAAAGTATTTCAAGGAAGGGCAAATTTATACACACTGAAAAACAGAAACATGTTCAAGAATCAACAGGGCGATTTCTCTTCACCTGGATTCAGTACTAAAAATTGCTTAAAGAAAAAAAATGATGACATGATACTTCGCTCGTACGTTGTTCACACGAACACCCATATTAAAATCAACCAGGTGATTCCGTTTGCATAATACAAAGTTCATTTTCTACAAGGGTTAGAAATTTTGCTAATTCGGTAGTGCTGGAGATACTCGGATTCAGTTTATTCCATTCATTAGTGGCTAACGGAAAGAATGAGTACCTAAAGCAGTTTGTGTTGAAGGAGTATTCGTTAAGTCTCATTGGGTGTTTCTGGCGTGTTTTTCTAGTTTGATCAAACGTAAGATAGGCGGATACATCAATGTTTAAATGACCATGTATTAATTCATGTATGAATTTTGCACGTGCTAACCTTGTTCTATTCATTAGAGTAAGTAATCCAGCTTTTTTCATTAGTTCAGTCGGAGAATCTGTATGTCTGTATTTGTTGTAGATGAACCTCAAAGCTTTCCTTTGTATTCCTTCCAGTTTCGTGATTTGCTGTTTTGTGAATGGTGACCAAATAATATTACCGTATTCCAGTAATGATCGCACAAGGGAAGTGTATGCAAGCAGTTTTAGAGAAGGCGGGGCCTGGCGAAGCCGGTATCTGAGTGTAAACAAGCGGCGTAGTGCAGCTGAAGTAACGTAACTTATGTGTGCATCCCATCTTAGATCTTCAGTTATAATAATTCCAAGATATTTATGCTGACTTACTCTAGTTATGGGAATGTCATTAATGGTGTAAAGAAAATTTGACCTAGTTTTTTTTCGACTTACTGATAAAATTGTACACTTGTTTGCATTAAGTGACATCTGCCATTTACGGCACCAGCAGGAAACATCTTGTAAAGCACTATTTAAAGCTACATGGTCCTCCGTTGAGTTTATTTCTCGATATAGCACGCAGTCATCCGCGAATAATTTGATTTTTTCCTTAATATTTGTAGGCAAATCATTAATAAAGAGAAGAAACAAAATTGGCGCCAGCCCACAGCCCTGCGGAACTCCAGATGTGACGGTGGTGGTAGCAGAGGTTTCATCGTTAAATTCCACATACTGTGTACGATCAGTAAGATAATTTTTGATCCAGTTAAGAACAGTAGAATTTCCTAAGGTGGCCTCAAGTTTTTGAAGTAGTTTCTTGTGCGATACCTTGTCGAATGCTTTGGCAAAATCGAGGAAGATTAGATCAGTTTGTTTTTGGTTGTCAATACTCTGGGATACCTCATGTGTTAATTCCACTAATTGAGTTATGGTTGAAAGACCTCGGCGGAAGCCATGCTGATAGGGAGATAATATACGTTTTTCTTCTAGGAAAACAGTTATTTGTTTAAGAATTATGTGCTCCAAGATTTTACAGATTGTACATGTCAGGGATATAGGTCTAAAGTTAGATATATCATTTCCGCATCCTCCTTTATGCACAGGAACAACTTTGGCCTTTTTCCACTCCACAGGTAAAGAGCACGTTGATAGTGATTTGTTAAACATGACGCACAGATATTTAGCTAGCACCTCTGCATATCTTACAAGAAAGATGTTAGGAATGTTGTCAGGCCCTGCTCCTTTTTTTGTGTCCAAGTTTAACAAGAGATTTATGACACCGGCCTCATTGACAATAATCGGTTCCAGGGTACCTTCCGCACTAGTGTCGATGTCTGGAATGTTTCCGTCATCGACAGTGAATACAGACTTGAAATAGTTGTTCATTTTGTCTGCAGTGATCGGGTTATCTTTTTCCGGGGGTGTGTTGCTTTTGTTGTTTTTTGCAGACTTTAGGTAGCTCCAAAACTTGCTGGGTGAATTTTTTAGAAAGTTTGGCAACGTTTTAGTGAAATAGTTGCTCTTCGCTGTTTTGATTTTTGTTTTTAGGTCACTCACAGCAGCAGTCAAATTATCTACTGTTACTGCTCCGGGTTTTCGTTTCATTCTCTTTCGTATTCGCTTTACTTTGCGTTTCGCATGTATTACCTCACGTGTTATCCACGGGTTATGTTTCTTAATTTTTTTCACTCTAAGAGGTACAAAGATATTAATACAGTGGTGCATAATTTCTTTTAACTGAGACCATAATATTTCAATGGTCGTGGAACTATCATTCGACAATTCTTCGAAGGACGGAAACTTTAAAATTAGATAATTTAGTATGCTAGTGTCGTCGGCATATTTAAAATCCGGGTAAGTAATTTTTATGTTCGTTGGTTCTATTTTATCACGAAAGGGGACAGTGCACAAAGTGAGCTTGTGATCAGATATGCCATCCATAACTTCAATCTTTGTTTCATCGGCTGGGAAGTGGTTACTCAAGAATATAAGGTCAAGAATATTTGAAGTTTCTCCCTGGACACGTGTTGGTTGGTTGACTACTTGGTGAAGATTAAATCGCAGCATTGTGTCGATAAGGACATCTGAGCATGCGGAATGAAATTTCATGGATTGCCAGTCGATATCAGGAAGGTTAAAATCACCCAACAAGATGAATCTTGCGCTTTGTATGTTTTGTTCAATGTAGTTGTAGAGCGATTGCATGCTATCTTCGCCAGAAGTAGGACTGCGATAGCAGCAGCCCACAATTGTTGTGTGAAGGCCAAATTTTAGTTTCAAAAAGACAGCTTCTACACCTTCAACCTCTGGCAGCACAGTGTATTGAATTTCGTGTTTTATCATTAACGCTACTCCACCGCCTCGTGTCGGTCTGTCCTTCCGTATTATATTGTAATTTGGGGGCGTTAGTTCACTATCTAAAATGTCATTATTTAACCAGGTTTCGGTTAAAGCAACAAAGTCTGGCTCAAGGTCGAGAAGTAGGCATTCAAGAGATTCTAATTTGTTTAAGACACTTCGGCAATTCACATTTATAAACCTCAACTGGGGCGGTTTCGAGTGCGAGACGCCGGCCCGTTGCTTGGCAGGTTTTTTTTTCCAGTTGAGGGATTTTTTGCCTCGCCAATCATCACTTTATCGTTTACGGTGTCATCCCAGCGATAAAGAATACGGTCTATACTAATTTTGTCGTAGACAAGATGTACCTTTTGCCCGGATTTCTTATTTGGTTTCGCCGAGTCCCACAATTTTTTCCTTATATTACGCACACGCTGGGAAAAGTCTTCACTAATTGATATGTCGGTATCCTTTAGTTTATGACAGTTTTTCAAAATCTTTGTTTTTTCTCGATCATCAAGGAGTTTGAAAATTATTGGTCTAGTTTTGTTCGCGCTTGGTTTACCGAGCCGATGTATCCTTTCGATTGAAACAGGTTCAATTTTCAGAACACCTTTCGCAACTGTATTGTTTATTACTTGCTCTAGTGATTCCTTGTCTTCTTTTTCATCCTCAGGGATGCCATACACTATCAAGTTACTTCTTCTTGACCGGTTTTCTAATTCATCCAGCTTTAATTCTAGACCTGATACTACTTTTTCTAAGGCGGAAACTTTTGTGGTGCAGTCCAGTATTTTTTCATCTAAGGCAGCCAGTTTTTCTAATTTGGACTCAATAGCGGTTAGTCGTTCTTCTTTAATTTGTTTAATATCACCAGCAATTTGCGTTAGTTGTTGAGAAATTTGTTTTAAGTCGGGCCCGGGGTTTGTCTCGACGTCACCTGCTAGTAATAACAGGTCCCTCAAATAGCAGGACAAGTTACACAAGGGATCACAAAGCAACCGTGGGCACGGCAGCACAATCAATAAGAGGCAGTCAGAACGCATGCATTCGCCGTAGCGTTTTCTCACCTGTACGACATACAAAAAGGGATATATATATATATATATATATATATATATATATATATATATATATATATATATATATATCATCAAGTTCCCGCGGCGTGCGCTGGTTCTTGCAAGAAGAGCGCGCTGTCTCATGATGATGATGGCTTTTTACGACGTAGCCCAAGATACGTACAGCTTACATAGCTTCTTTTGAAAAAGGAGCGGCAAGAGAAGACGATAGTTATAGCGCGAGAACAAAACGACGACACAGCGACAAGAAGGACACGAAAGACTTGTCTCTTGTCTCTGTGTGTGTTCTTGTCTCTGTGTCGTCGTTTTGTTCTCGCGCTATAACTATGGTCATGCCATACCAACTAGCCCAAGCTGCCACACTTCTAAGGCAAGAGAAGGTCTGCAGTCTCACCTTGACGCGATAGGCGCATCTTATCTCCACCCGGGGCATTATCATGAGCACGCTGGCGCGCATGGCGGCGTTGTTGGTGGCCACGTCACGGATGGTGAAGTTCGACAGTCCCGTCACGGCGAGCTGTAATGAATAGAAGATTGATTGATTGATATGTGGTGTTTAATGTCCCAAAACCACCATGTGATTATGAGAGACGCTGTTGTGGAGGGTTCCGGAAATTTCGACCACTTGGGGTTCTTTAACGCGAACCCAAATCTGAGCGCACGGGCCTACATCATTTTCGCCTCCATCAAAAAATGCAGCTGCCGCAGCCGGTATTCGATCCCGCAACCTGCGGGTCATCAGCCGAGTACCTTAACCACTAGACCACCGTGGCGGAGCTAATGAAGAGACGGAACGTCGGGGCATCGATTGGTGACACAGTGTTTGCATATGCGAAAAGCAGCAGCAGCAATGCGGCATCGGCTATTTGACGTCGTCCCGTCCGTCGCACTAATTTGCGACGCCACGGGTGATAGCTCTCCGGTGTTCGAGAATGCTCGACAACCAAACCTAGATGGCGTTTTGAAAAGTTTGCACTTGCACGTGCTTCTTAACTTGGTTGACAATGAGTTCTCCAGCATGCCTAGTACGCAATTTAAGTTTTCAAAGTCACTGACAAAAATAAAATTTTGTACACAACTAGATCAGTGAATTGAGAGAGATTGAAGACGTTCTTGAAGAAATCTAACATTGTCCGACTGTAGTCATCGTTAAGCCAACACAGCAGCCAAACTTAGCCCATGCATGTAGCGTCAGAGTAAGCGCAGTGCTTAGTTGAAATTAGAAATCGTCGTCGACGTATCAGGTACCACTTTGAAAAGTATATATAGGTGCAAGATTTCCAGAGAAAGTTTAAATAAGTGAGAAATCGTCGTCGACGTAGCAGGTACCACTTAGAAAAGTAGGTGTAATATTTCTAGAAAAAAAAACATTGTTCTCAAACAATAGTGTCACGGGGTCGTGACGTGGCCGAAGACAGGAGACTTCGTGTTAGGATTTAACTGTTTATTTGGGCGAACCTGTGCCCGGTAAACTGAAAGTCCAATTACAGCAGCAGTCTCGCACAGATAGCAGTCTCGGACTGATAGCGGCGAACGGAGCGTCGGCCTTCGATCAACAACTGACAAGCGGCGAAGCGCGTCGGCATTTATACTCTTGCCGTCGAATGTTCTAGCGTTATCGCTGGCGGTGGCGCAGCTTCCAGAACAATCTGTACCGTTCGCACAGTGGGCGTGATCTTATCGAAATGATCTACTACAGTCCGGAACCTTCTAGAAAACTGCAGGCGCGGTTTGCGCTGAGAATCGTGCGGTGTTTTCGGACGATAACAAAAACTTGGGAAATGGAACGTGGCATTGCCCCCCTCTGAAAAAAGGCATCGTCCCGATGCTTTAACTAAAGATGAAAGTACAATAATAATGCAAGAAAGTACAATGAATAAATTACGATACAACAATAATACAAAAAAACACTAGTTCAGTTTGTTAACGCGCATGAAACGGCTTGAGGCGCGCGACATGGACGACTTCAGGTCGCGATCGGCGTCGTTGAGAGTTCGTGATGCCGTCGGGGACAACCTCGTAATCAAGCGGGCCGAGCCGTCGAACCACCCTGTACGGTCCGAAGTACCGTCGCAGAAGCTTTTCACTTAGTCCACGTCGGCGTATCGGCGTCCACACCCAAACACGTTCACCGGGCTGGTATTCCACGAAGCGTCGTCGAAGGTTGTAACGGTGGCTGTCGGTCGTCTGTTGATTCTTGATACGGAGACGCGCAAGTTGTCGGGCTTCTTCGGCGCGTTGAAGGTACTCGCTCACATCGAGGTTTTCTTCGTCGTTGACGTTGGGTAACATGGCATCGAGCGTCGTTGCCGGGCTCCTTCCGTAGACCAATTTGTATGGCGATATCTGCGTCGTCTCCTGCACCGCCGTGTTGTATGCGAAGGTCACATATGGAAGAATGGCGTCCCACGTCTTGTGTTCGACATCGACGTACATTGACAGCATGTCAGCGATCGTCTTGTTAAGCCGCTCGGTGAGGCCGTTGGTCTGTGGGTGGTACGCTGTCGTCGGGCGGTGGTTTGTTTGGCTGTATGCCAAGATTGCTTGAGTTAAGTCGGCAGTGAATGCCGTTCCTCTGTCGGTGATAAGGACCTCTGGGGCGCCATGACGTAGGACGATATTTTCGACAAAGAATTTAGCTACTTCGGATGCACTGCCTTTTGGCAGGGCTTTTGTCTCGGCGTAGCGGGTGAGGTAGTCGGTAGCTACCACGATCCACTTGTTTCCGAAAGCCGACGTCGGGAACGGCCCCAGTAGGTCCATACCAATCTGCTGGAAAGGTCGGCAAGGTGGATCAATTGGCTGCAGAAGTCCCGCTGGCCTTGCCGGCGGTGTCTTGCGTCGCTGACAGTCCCGGCATGTTCTCACATAACGAGTGACGTCGGTGGTAAGACGTGGCCAGTAGTACCTTTCTTGTATCCTCGCGAGCGTGCGAGAAACACCGAGGTGCCCTGCCGTCGGATCGTCGTGAAGGGCCTGCAGGAGTTCTGGTCGCAGAGCTGAAGGCACCACAAGAAGGTACTTAGCTCGAAGCGGTGAAAAGTTTTTCTTTTGTAGAAGACCATTTCGTAGAAAGAACGACGCAAGTGCGCGCTTGAATATCTTCGGGACTTCAGCGGTCCTGCCTTCGAGGTATTCTATTAGGGCCTTAAGTTCCGGGTCGGCCCTCTGTCGTTCAGCGAAGTCGTCGGTAGTTATCGTTCCTAAGAAGTAGTCGTCATCCGGGTCGTCGGGTAGCGGTTGGTCGACAGGCGCACGAGAGAGACAGTCGGCGTCGGAGTGTTTTTTGCCGGACTTGTAAATGACAGTAATGTCATATTCTTGAAGTCTCAGGCTCCATCGTGCGAGGCGACCTGAGGGGTCCTTCAAGGTGGCTAGCCAACACAATGCGTGGTGGTCGCTCACAACTTTGAAGGGCCTGCCGTAGAGGTAGGGGCGAAATTTCGACGTAGCCCAGATGATGGCGAGGCACTCCTTTTCTGTTGTGGAATAATTTGCTTCTGCTTTGGATAGCGATCGGCTGGCGTAACTAATAACCCTTTCAAGTCCGTCAGCCCTCTGCACAAGAACGGCGCCAAGACCTACGCTGCTTGCGTCAGTATGTATTTCTGTCTCGGCGAATTCGTCGAAATGGGCAAGTAACGGAGGCGTCTGGAGGCGATGTTTAAGCTCCTGGAAAGCGTGTTCCTGCGGCGTTTCCCACTTAAACTCCACGTCGGCCTTGGTAAGGTTAGTGAGAGGATCGGCGATGCGGGCGAAGTTTTTCACGAACCGCCTATAATAGGCACACAGGCCCAGAAATCGGCGCACGGCTTTCTTGTCAGTGGGCGGCGGGAAGTCGGCGATGGCGGCTGTTTTCCGTGGATCGGGACGAACTCCAGACTTGCTGATAACGTGACCCAGAAACAAGAGCTCCTCATACGCATATCTGCACTTTTCTGGCTTCAGTGTGAGTCCGGAAGTCTTGATGGCTTGAAGTACAGCTTCAAGGCGCCGAAGATGCTCGTCGAAACTCGAGGAAAACACGACGACGTCGTCCAAGTACACAAGGCAAGTCTGCCACTTCAATCCTGCCAGTACTGTATCCATAACGCGTTGAAACGTTGCAGGCGCTGAGCAAAGGCCGAAGGGCATCACCTTAAACTCGAAGAGGCCGTCCGGTGTTATGAACGCCGTCTTCTCTCGGTCTCTTTCGTCGACTTCGATTTGCCAATAGCCAGTCTTAAGGTCCATTGACGAAAAGTACTTGGCGTTATGGAGCCGATCAAGTGCGTCGTCTATTCGTGGGAGGGGATACACGTCCTTTATTGTGATTTTGTTCAGGCGGCGATAATCGACGCAGAAACGTAGGGTCCCATCCTTTTTCTTCACTAACACCACGGGGGATGCCCATGGACTCTTGGACGGCTGGATAATGTCATCCCGCAGCATTTCATCAACTTGTCTCTTCATGGCCTCACGTTCTCGCGTCGAAACCCTGTACGGACTCTGACGGAGTGGTCTGGCATTTTCTTCGGTTATGATGCGATGTTTCGTGATTGGGGTCTGCCGAATTTTCGATGACGACGAAAAGCAATCTTCGTATTGCAGGAGCAGGGCCTTGAGCTGTTCTTGCTTATCGTTTGGAAGTCTGGGATTGACGTCGAAAGCTATGGGAGGGGCTTGGTTCCTCTGAGCAGGTTCCGCAGAATCGGCGAGGGCGAAAGCACTGGTGGCTTCGACAATTTCTTCGATGTATGCGACCGTTGTTCCTTTGTTCACATGTTTGTACTCATTGCTGAAATTCGTGAGCAAAACCGTTGCTTTGCCTCCCCGCAGCTCTGCCATTCCTCTTGCGACGCAAATATTTCGGGTGACCAACAGATGCTGACTGCCTTCAACGACGCCTTCCAAGTCAGGTGATTTGGGAGCGCCGACTGAAATAATGACGCTTGAGCGAGGCGGAATGGTGACTTGTTCTTCCAGCACATTCAAGGCATGGTGTCCTGACGGCGTGCGCGGCGGTAGTACTTCTTCTGTGGATAACGTTATCGACATTGTTTTTAGGTTGATGACAGCACCATGGAGGCATAAGAAGTCCATGCCAAGGATGACATCTCTCGAGCAACGCTGTAGGACTACGAAGTCTGTAGGATAAATACGGCCGTTAATGGTGATTCTCGCTGTGCAGATTCCTGCAGGCGTTACGAGATGACCTCCGGCTGTGCGGATTTCAGGGCCTTTCCAAGCTGTCCTAACTTTCTTTAACTTCGCGGCGAACGACCCACTGATGACAGAATAGTCGGCTCCAGTATCGACGAGAGCGGTCACACTGTGGCCGTCGATAAGAACGTCGAGGTCGCTAGTTCGCCGTCTCGCATTACAGTTAGGGCGTGGCGTCGGGTCACGGCTGCGTCGGCTTGTTCCGCTGCTTCCATGCTGCGTCGTCAGGCCACCTTCGGTAAATGAGCTTTCGCCGTCAGGGCTTTGCCTGGCTTGCGTTGTGTTCGGAAAGCTCCGTCGCGGCGTCGTCGTCGTCGGAGGATCTTCGGTAGTTCGTCGCACAGCAACCGCACCTCCACCGGTTGCTGCCCTTAGTTTCCCGGATACGGGCTAGGAGACCGGCTCCGCGTTGGGCCAGAGTACTGCCGGTGGTGCGGTGACGTGCGGAGGCTGGGCGACGGCGAACGCGAAGGGCTTCGTGGTGTCCACCGAGTTCCTGTCAGGTAGTCGGCGATGTCACGTGGTCGTTCTCCTGGCTGTGGACGCGGTGCATTGACGGCGAAGCCACGCAGTCCCATCTGTCGGTACTGGCAACGGCGATATGTGTGTCCGGCCTCGCCGCAGTGGTAGCAGAGCGGGCGATGGTCAGGGGTGCGCCAGACGTCAGTCTTCCTCGGTGCACTGCGCTGGGCCGCTGGCGAACGGTATGACGTCGGTGGGGGTGGTGGCGGCGGTGGCGTCTGTCGACGGAAGTGCGATGGGGCGGCGTTTTGGCGTGGACGGGGAGGAGCGTTGTGGCGCAGTGCAGCGGCGTAGCTCATAGCTTCCGGCTCGGGCAGCGGTGCGTGGGGAATTTGAAGCGATTGCCGAACTTCTTCTCGCACAATGTCGGCAATTGAATCCACTTGAGGCTGGGCCGAAGGCAACAGCTTGCGCAGCTCTTCCCGCACGATCGCTCGGATCGTTTCACGCAGGTCTCCGGAGTTACTGGCTTGAGCAGCAGCGCAGTCTGCAGTCAGGCGACGATTATACTGTCTGGTGCGCATGTCCAGGGTCTTTTCGATAGTGGTCGCTTCTGCTACAAATTCTTGGACGGTTATCGGTGGGTTTCTCATCAGTCCCGCGAAGAGCTCCTGTTTGACCCCTCGCATGAGGAAACGAACTTTTTTCTCCTCAGGCATGACTGGATCAGCGTGACGGAATAGTCGGGTCATTTCTTCTGTGAAAATGGCGACATTTTCATTTGGTAGCTGAACCCGAGTCTCTAATAAAGCAGCGGCCCTCTCTTTGCGAGCGACGCTCGCGAACGTTTGAAGGAATGCGCCGCAGAAAACATCCCACGTTCGGAGCGTGGACTCCCGATTTTCAAGCCAAGTCCTTGTGGTGTCTTCCAAATAGAAGAACACACGACGCAGCTTTTCGTCATGGTCCCAGTGGTTGAGGGCGGCCACACGGTCGTATGTCTCCAGCCAGGACTCCGGGTCTTCGAACGATGACCCATGGAAAATTGGTGGTTCCCTGGGTTGATGCATGACCATCGTGGGCTGGGACGCTGCGGTTGTCATTGTCGCTGCAGTCGCGGTCATGGCCTTCGTCTTCCGCGCCTTGTCTGGTAGAAGCCCGTACTCCGGTGGTAGCCCTTGCTGTCGGCGGCTTGTTCGCTGCTCCTGGTTGGTGTCGGTGTCTTCTCCGCGACGTGGGCTGGGTTCACGGCTTGACGGGGGCGTCCGGTACATGAACGAAGCAGCACCTCCACCAGATGTCACGGGGTCGTGACGTGGCCGAAGACAGGAGACTTCGTGTTAGGATTTAACTGTTTATTTGGGCGAACCTGTGCCCGGTAAACTGAAAGTCCAATTACAGCAGCAGTCTCGCACAGATAGCAGTCTCGGACTGATAGCGGCGAACGGAGCGTCGGCCTTCGATCAACAACTGACAAGCGGCGAAGCGCGTCGGCATTTATACTCTTGCCGTCGAATGTTCTAGCGTTATCGCTGGCGGTGGCGCAGCTTCCAGAACAATCTGTACCGTTCGCACAGTGGGCGTGATTTTATCGAAATGATCTACTACAGTCCGGAACCTTCTAGAAAACTGCAGGCGCGGTTTGCGCTGAGAATCGTGTGGTGTTTTCGGACGATAACAAAAACTTGGGAAATGGAACGTGGCAATATAATAAAGCCCATGGCAAATCACTTAACTCGTTCGGCAAGCTCGACAACCGCAGGTGCACGCATTCGTCGCTAAGGCGAAAGCCTCTATGTGTGTCTCGTGAGTACAAAAATCAGTTTCTCTCTCGTCTTGTTCTCCCCTTTGTTTTCTTTAGCAGTTCTCGTGACGCTGCATGTGTCATCCTACGCTTTGAAAGTTGACCGACGCCGGCGCTAACACGAAATCCGCTGTATAGAACTGGCAGCTAAATTTCATTTTTTTTTTCGCCTTCACCTACTTGGTCAGCAAAAAATGGAGAGCTTCCCTCAGGCTCATTGATGAAATATATTTTCGCCTAGGACTCACTCGGTCTCACTTTCACACAAACCAACATTTTCTTCAACCAGACTCACTTAGAATCGAACTAATCGAAGTATTACTCACCCGGATGCACTCATAATCGTGGCTCTATCTGACTCTTAGTGAATCTGAGTGGGTACACTCACGAGATAGAATTCTTTTTTTTTTTCTCATCTATTTCCGAGTCCGTGACAGCAGCGCCCTCCCATTGCTGCCGAGAGAGGGCGCCACGTTAACACACCCCCATATCATGTTCATATCAAACTTCGTATACCTTAAGTTCTAGCGACCTTGTTGGTACGGTTTTTTTTTTTTTTTTGCAGTTCACGTGTGCTAGCCAAGAAAACAAACAGCTTGAAGGGTCGTGTCGGTATGCCCATTCAACATTACATAGTCTATTGAAGCTGCATTTATAACCTTTGTGAGCGAGACGTTGATGTAGGCGCCCGGCTCTTGAATGAGAAAGCCCATGGATCCGGCTTGGAAAGGGTCCATGCCGAGGCTCACCAGGCCCCGGGTGCGTTCCATCTTGCGCTTGAGAAGCTCGTGCAGCGACATCACCTGATCCTCGTTCATCGATCGCATGTTTCCTGCGAATGACGCATGCGCACATGATCAGCTTTATTCCGCATGAAGTTACGCTGTAGGTTTTATTCGGACAGTATACACGAGACTGAGTGTGTCGATCAAAATTAGGATTAAGCTTGTCGTGCTGAAGTTTTTTATACATACATACATACATACATACATACATACATACATACATACATACATACATACATACATACATACATACATACATACGTGCGTACGTACGTACGTACGCACGTACGTACGTACACGTGTATGTATGTATGTATGTATGTATGTATGTATGTATGTGTGTGTGTATGTGTGTATGTTTGTATGTATGTATGTAGGTATGTATGTATGTATGTATGTATGTATGTATGTATGTATGTATGTATGTATGTGTGTATGTTTGTATGTATGTATGTATGTATGTATGTATGTATGTATGTATGTATGTATGTATGTATGTATGTATGTATGTATGTATGTATGTATGTATGTGTGTATGTATGTATGTATGTATGTATGTATGCATGCATGTATGTATGTATGCACGTGTGTATGTATGTATGTATGTATGTATGTATGTATGTATGTATGTATGTATGTATGTATGTATGTATGTATGCATGCATGCATGCATGCATGCATGCATGTATGTATGTATGTATGTATGTATGTATGTATGTATGTATGTATGTATGTATGTATGTATGTATGTATGTAGAACAGCGGAGTTTCACACATCAACATTATGTTTCAAGACCATGTCGATACGCCAACGTCGTCCACCTTCGAGATTCTATCGAAAACGTTTACAAACAACGGAATACCTGTCTTGTCCTAATTTTCCCGCCGCGACTCAGATCATTCCTCTTCCTATGGAGATATTCCTACATTCGGCACTTCTTGTAAGACATTTGAAGGTCTTCATTATAAATATGCAGCCCTTACTCAGCAGATAATATTCTTCACATCCCCAAAAACACCAACGCAAATACCACCAGGAACAGATCCAGTATAAATGATTTTCGAAAAGATTCCACCCGTTCCAATGTGTGTTTGCACATATGAGCACCCTGCGGTAAACGCTTCTTCCAAACTTCCGGTCTACGCGTATCTGTAGGCAGTCACCCGAGTTCCGTGCACTACGGGTAGTGCATACCGTGTAGATAGAGACTTCACGCGAGTCAGATGTTGCGGATATGAGTGAAATACACCAAGTTGCGTGCATGTGCGATATCAGCGAATGAGCGCTGTACAGCCCATGCGTTAAATGACATGACATGTGTCTATGTCTGACTTTGTACCGCGAGGGAGACTTGCGGAAAGGGTCTAGGACACTGGAGGAATGTAACGACACACACACACACACACAAAAATGAACTTTGTAAAGCCGTGCTGTCGCCATTCTTTCCTCCGGTCGTCTTATGTGCTCTGTCCCGGCAGCTTCCTTTTCCGCTTCCGGAATCGAGCAAGTGCTGCCGCGTTCTTGGGACGTTTAAGGCGTATAATACGTGTCCGCGAAACGGAACCCTCGTTTCCGCTACAACGCGGCGCTCTTTTTTTTTTTTTGCGGGGTAAAAGTCGGTTCTTTACATGCGTGCAGCACTTTTATCTTCTCACGCGGATTGAGTTCTTCGGGTGTAGCAAACGCGGTGGATGTAATACCGCGTGTGCCCGTGATATATGCCCCTGCCTATTTCAAAGTGCTTTAGAAGACATTTATTCGATCGTATGACGCATCGAGCGATGGAAAGGAAAACTACAGGTGTAACTTTAAGATACAAGAAAAGGGCAGAGCGGGTCAGGGAACAAACCTGGGTCATAAGGATATCATAGTTGAAATCGAGAAGAATAAATTGACATGGGCCGGGTACGTACAGCACGTAGGCAGAACAAATACTGACCATTACGGGTAACTAACCGCATTCCCATAGAAGGCAAACGCACGAAGGGGAGACGGGAAGTTAGGTGGGCCGATGAGATTAAAGAGTTCGCAGGTATACATGGTAATAAGGGCTGCAGCGCGAGCACGAAGGTGTATAGAAGAAAGAGACGAAAGGCGAGGCACGGAAGGCAAAGAGGACAACACGAGCGCTGACTACCAACTGAATTTTATTATTCGCAGCATACATGATAATATATACAACAGACAACCTTTTAACAGCAAACGTGAGCAACGTGACATATTCCGGGGAATGGTCTGATAAAAAGAAGGTACAATGATAAAATGGCTAACCCTTATCTAAAAGCGCGAACTCTTTGTCATGCAAGGCCACCGAAGGTTGGCTCACGCATCCGTCACTATGTTTTCTGTTAAAAGGTTGCCTGTTGTATATATTATCATGTGTGCTGCGAATAATAAAATCCAGTTGGTAGTCAGCGCTCGTGTTGTCCTCTTTGCCTTCCGTGCCTCCCCTTTCGTCTGTTTCTTCTAGCACCTTCGTGCTCGCGCTGCAGCCCTTATTACCATGAATTCAAACCAACTAGCCCAAATAGCCATTTTTCTTCGCAGGTATAACATAGCAACGGATATTATGGCGCAGACAATTCGTATGATTGTATAGTGCTAGTGTGAGATGTACGAATAAAAAAAACCCATATGTGCTGTACACAAAATACCTCGAAGTACGCAATCGCGGGGTTTCTTATGTAGAGCGAAATTATCTTGCGCAGCTAAACGTTGTCATTTATCGCACTGTTTACCGATTCACCCCTATATAGTGGTGTTGCTTCACATTGTCTTGTTTTTTTCTAAGGGCGCAAAGTTGATATTTTCGTTTTTAGCTAGCACCCTTAAGGATACTGATTGACATTCTATCTATCTATCTATCTATCTATCTATCTATCTATCTATCTATCTATCTATCTATCTATCTATCTATCTATCTATCTATCTATCTATCTATCTATCTATCTATCTATCTATCTATCTATCTATCTATCTGTCTATCTGTCTGTCTGTCTGTCTGTCTGTCTGTCTATCTATCTATCTATCTATCTATCTATCTATCTATCTATCTATCTCTCTGTCTGTCTGTCTGTCTGTCTGTCTGTCTGTCTGTCTGTCTGTCTGTCTATCTATCTATCTATCTGTCTATCTGTTTGTCTGTCTGTCTGTCTGTCTGTCTATCTATCTATCTATCTATCTATCTATCTATCTATCTATCTATCTATCTATCTATCTATCTATCTATCTATCTATCTTATCTATACGCTTACGTATGGGTGCCCTCGTGATCCCCCTCTGGCGTGAACCAAAGTTGGTATGGGAGGGCAAGATGGTTTGACGAATAAGACTCGCTGGTCCTGTCATGAATAATGAGCTCAATGAACGAAACGAACTGGTTATATAAACATCTGCGACTGTTCAACATAAGTCTCTGCGTGCAACATTTGTACATATATTTAGCGTCACTTTATAACGTGTCGCTCAATAGAAAAATTACAACACGGTCACCTTTTCTCCGCACGCTCAGAATAGCGTTGAGTCTTAAAGTAAGTGGGGTATGCTGATTTTTTTTCTCTCTTTTTAGAATGAAGTGCACAAATTTTCCACCTTTGATGGTGCTGCCTAACATTTACGCAGGTGTTGCACCCTTGAAGGCGTTAAAGACGCAACATGTGCATCCGAGGGTGCGTATCTTGTACTCTCATAAGAACTGGTTTATCTCATTCTTACTTAGCACCCACTTAACAAAAGCAAAAAATTTCAGCCGATGGCGTGAATATTTTCGCTGGTTCATGAAACTGTTCGCTCCCCCCCCCCCCCGCCACCAGAACGACTCCAATAAAATATTAGGCCACGTAATAAAAACTCCAGGAAATTTCAGATTCGGGATTCACATCGAAAGAATACAATCAACGTCAAATGAAACACTACAGGTATAGATCGAGTGGGTACTGCAAGCATTACATAGCTGTAGTGTGCGCCCCAAGTCCGCTCCGCACATCCGGTCTGGCAACACTTACATCCGGTATATCCGGATTCACTTACATCCGGATACATCCGGATTACATCCGGATTTACTTACAGTCCGGTATGTCCGCTTCAGCTTTATTCTTGGTATTCGAAACGAAGGCAACAAAAATAAAACAAAATAAAAGTGAAACGACCAAAAGCGCTCGGCGCGCCCATACCGGTCACTATCAGCACCATATCAATACTCGAACGCGAACAAAATATTGCACTGTAGGGCCATCATGCAGTGCTGTCAAACCGGATGAGCGCACCTGTCAGTGGTGATGACTGGACGGAGCGCACTGCACCGTTGCTAATGGTTGGGCCCACTCGCTCTGCTGTTCGCGTTTCGTTTGACGCCCATGGTACACTTTCGGCTACCATAGGCAAGAACATCCGGCTTCCCTCTAGAACAATTCTAGATGGTGCTATGAAAGCTGCCGGCTTCCAGGCCCTGTAATTCAAGTGACCAAGTATATATGTAGTCGATGCAGCTACTCCCGGGGGGGCCGCCATATTGGACGACACGTTGCCTAAACGCCGAAAGTTCCTCGGTTTCGAGAGATCATTACGTGCAAGTTGCCTGCGCGCGTACTCTGCAAGTTAATGCGAAACGGCATCATACACGCATTACTAATCTTGATGACGGACGATCACATGCAATTGTCTAGTTATACTTTACAAACGCGTGACAATGACGGGATAATGGCGGACGATTTGCACCTCAGGCACAGCTTACTAAATTGGAGGCTACACGAGTGAGCCAAGTCAAGGATATATAACGGTAGTTTTTAAGAAGCCAGTCCAGGCAACGTCGCGCTTATCAGCGAGTTGCACGTCGTTTGTACGACGCCAAAGCGTTGAAGGTGCGCTATATTAGTCAACGAAGACGCTCCGGCATTTCAGGACGCACGCTCATCAGGAAGAAGCTTATTAAGCGCTGAATAAAGATGAAGACGAGGTTGAAAACACGTGGACGAGGCAACAGAACGCTTCCCTTCAATACGTTTCAATGTGCGTGTATCAATTGGCCCGGAGGAAAGGAGCGATTCTCGGGTCATATAGATACGGGACTCTACAGCGCACGAAAGCGCGTCTGCAGACTATTTCATAGCGGACGGGTGCCGTCAGGGGTGCAGCCATTTCGACCGTTGCGTATGGGCAACACGGAAACTTCCACTTTGCGGCGGATCATTAAAATCGCCGTACTTACGGCTACACTGCGTAACTGCGGGAAAATGATATCATTAAAGCGCCGATGTTCGAAGAAGCGGGCTATTTCGGCTCGCACCACTCCGCGCAGACAGATACATGCTTGACAGTCACCGTGTCATTGGCATAAGCGGAAGTTGTTGTAGCAGGCACGAGAGTCAGCAGTTGAAAATAAACCCGGCGCGTGATACCGTTCTGTTTTCTTTCTTTCTCTCCCGGCCCCGCCGCGGTGGTCTAGTGGCTAAGGTACTCGGCTGCTGACCCGCAGGTCGCGGGCTCAAATCCCGGCTGTGGCGGCTGCATTACCGATGGAGGCGGAAATGTTGTAGGCCCGTGTACTCAGATTTGGGTGCACGTTAAAGAACCCCAGGTGGTTAAAAATTTCCGGAGCCCTCCAGTACGGCGTCTCTCATAATCAAATAGTGGTCTTGGGGCGTTAAACCCCACAAATCAATCAATCTTTCTTTCCCGAGCAACGGAAAGCCGACCCACCACGTGACTATGTACGATAACGCTGAAACGTGACTGTTGAATAGCCGGCATTCGACCAGGGGCCTTCAAGTCCTGGAGTGCTTTTGTGGTCACTGTCACATTCCACCGTCTCGTCGAATTTCGTAATTGTGGCACTTTAAGCCAATTCCAGAGAACGCGTCGATGCCCTCTGAGCCAAGATTGTCACCATCATCAGATGATGGTCACGTGGTGTGTTGACGTTAGTGGTCTCCAGTTTTTTTCAGAGGACACTCACTTTAACCGTGCGTCACTCCTTCTATGGTTCAACCCGGCAAATCAATGCGGTGGCCTGAATTGTCGTTAAATTTTTTAGCAGTCTGGTGCGTCTCGTACCCTCCCCCTCCCCTCAACCGTCCAATTTTTTTTTCATGTCATGATATACAAGGCACCAAATGACACTCGACCACGTTTGTCTTACCGGCCCCCACTTCAGATCAAAGATCAAATTGGTGCATCCTGCCCCCCTCCCCTCCTCACAGAAAAACCTGCACATGCCCTTATCGCTGGTCCTGAGAGCGTATACGCAAAACATGAACTCCACTTATCTGGGGTGGCTGCACACTTCTAAATTATCGATGGCGAAAAAAAAAAATCCAACCAGCTGGGGACCAGAGTCATCATCATCAACAACCAGCTCTACTTCGCGGCACCGATAAAACGGCGAATCTGGTAGCGTTCCCTTGATTTCTGTGTTTTACAAGCCTCTCTATTGAGCACTCCTTGTTAAACTTTGAGGGGAGAACATACATAGAGTTTCCCAAAATTAACAAGAGGGCACTCTGGCGCTGCGATCATTCAGCGACCATGGGAATGATGGGTAGTACACACATTTGCCTAGTTTTCACACTTGCGCGTGGCGAATCGTACTTGCGGCTTCGTTTATTGCTGGCTACGGTTTTGTTTTGAAAGAAAGAACGAACCATTTTGAACTTAGTGACTTGATTCGAAATGGTAAGCCTAAAAAATAAGGTTGTGAAGTGCAAACGGTGAACATTTGCTAATTTATGTTTTCGTGAAAAAACAGCTCCAAGCCACACGAACACACACGGAGCCAGAAGCAGGCCAGAAGTGTGAAAATTAGACAAATGTGTGTACTACCCATCATTCCCATGCTCGCTGAAGCGCCGTGTGTTACAGCTCCCATAGATAATAGCGCCAGAGTTCCCTCTAGTGTATATTAAGAAACTCTATGAGAGCATAGTCACCACTTTTTGCTACCCCGAAGTATCACGTGACACTGTGACAGTGATGTGACTTTGGTAACGCGAGCGCCATTCGTTGAGCTAACTCTTGCCTTCTTTCTTGTCAGTGGAAGATGAGCGTAATGGGATTTACCCAATTTCTTTGGCACATACACTCGTTTTTTTGGGGGGAGGGGGGGGTACTCGTTGTGTGCATTTTTGTGGACCAGGGATGATTAGCGAAATTTACCACATGTCTGTGCGCATGCCCGTCTGCGTTGACCGCAAGCTCTACCACCAATACCGGACACGAAAGGCTCAGCCAAAAATTGTTTCGCTGTTAAAAATATAAGAAAAGAGTAAGTTTTGCTCTCTTCATGACGTCAATCATGACTTGTCAATGGGACTCTTTTCAAAAAGACTCGTTTACTCCTTTTTAGGTTCCACGACTCTCGGAAGAGAGTATACAGTGACCTCCAGAGAGGGCATCAGGAGTATTTTGTAGCGTAAGGTATGCACTGGCCGAGACTGAACAGTTTCGCGTGGCTTATCGAGAGCCATGCTGTGACGTCATAGCTTTGACGTCACACGGCCCACAGCTGGCGCGCCCTAGAATGCCTGGAAGCTTCTGGAGTGACGTGCCACTAGTGGTGGGCTGGCGCTTGAATGGCATGAGCTCACTCGCTAGTGTCCCTCCGTCCGTCCGTCCTTCTGTCTGTCTGTCTGTCTGTCTGTCTGTCTGTCTGTCTGTCTGTCTGTCTGTCTGCCCACCCGTCTGTCCGTCCGTCCGTCCGTCCGTCCGTCCGTCCGTTTGTCCGCCCATTCGTTTGTCCGTCCTTCCGTCCGTCCGTCCGTTTGTCCGTCCGCCTGTCTGTCTGCCTGTCACGCACGCTGCGTACATCCTAGTATAGCTGAGCTAAGCCACTGCGAAACTCGTGAATAAAAGGCAAAGAACTCTTTCTTTGTAGTACATTGGGATACGAATCAATTTGGGTTGTGTTTGACTGCTCCAATGCCGCTCGCTATAGATACGGGTGGCAAACATGGAAGGTGTGTCTTACAAAGCGCGGACATCTGTCGTCGTCCTCGAACTACCGCGTTCCCGCTCGCCGAATAAATAAACAAATGAAAAGAAAAACGACTGCGAATAGATGCGAGTGCTTCTATATTTATTTTTACCGTATCCGTGAACCTCCAAATCAACTTCCCTAATCGCATTTTTTTTAAAGGAACACGTCCGCATTGTTTATTTCTTTGCCCTTTTTTTTCAGTGGTCGTTGAACGTCTGATACATACACAGCGTAACGCTGGGTGTGACAACGTAAAAAAAAAATACTGCCAGGAAGAGAGCTTATAGAAAAAAGGCCGAACGTATTAAAGCCTTTATCGTTACTGGAAGGATTTCACGGGCATCCGATCAAGGCGGGAGATATGCCGCAATAAAAAAAAGAAGAATTTCATTTTTTTTCCTCCCTAGCCATTTTAAGTATACCCGCGTTTGTGTTCCCGGTACGTTGGTGGCTTCCGTACTAAGTACAAATCAACTCATCTTTGAGCAGGGCATCTCGTATCGGTCCTGGCAGTCACACGCACTTGTTGGTCCAACTCATTCTCTTTATAGCAGCGGCTCATTTTAAGAAGCTGGGCGTCCTTTGAATGCTACTTTTCCGGGTCCGAACAGCGTCTTGAGTGGCAGGGGCGTAGGCAGAAATGTTTATTGAGGGTGGCACCACTTAGATATGAGCCCTCCACTACGGCGTCTCTCATAATCATATGGTGGTTTTGCGACGTTAAACCCCACATATCAATGAAATCCACTTAGATATGAAGTGGGGCCCGGGCAGACAGATCTGGTCGAGTGTCATGTTGTACTCTGTATGCAATGGCAGGGGAAAAAATTCGAAGTGGGGGTGGGGGGGGGGGGGGGTCAACGGGCTCGGTTTGTCACTTCTGGCTGTATACGTCCCTGTTCAGTGGCGATTGCCGACAACAACACTGGGGGCTGTGGCCTCCGAACGAATTATACGCCACGCACCGGTAGACAGTCTCGGGGGCCTGGATCCGTAATTTCTATATCGGGATACTTGAGCTTCCGGTGGCAGATGTCGCTTTCTGCACTACCATCGTTGCGTTTTGACCACTATTCTTCCACCACGGTTGTAACCCCCGAAAGACATGGTGCTGTTCTTGCGACCGCCGTCGCGCATGCGTAGACAACCCCCCTGGCGTTGCGGCCGGTCGCTTGTTTGGCGGTTTTTTTTTATGTGGTTCTCAAAGAGAAAAGAAGAGAAAAGTGAGCCCCGTAACTGTCTGCATCAGAGTGTGACACCTCAACAGTAGCTCACGATGGATGGGGGCAAGGAGGGATTAAAAGGATAGGATTAAATGTATAGAGATAGAGAGGGGGAAGGAGAGAGCTTGGCGCAAGAACAGCGACACCCAAGCTAGGAGAAGATAGGAAAGATGAACCACGGTCGCCGAAGTCAGAGGACGGAGTACCACTCAGCGAGAGCTCTTGTAGGCTGCAGGAGATGGCGTAGGGCGAGCTGGTCGGCCAGAGCTTCGTCGTCGGAGATCGCGGGAGCACAACCCTCGTCGAGAGTCGTCGGAGATCGCGGGGGCACAACCGGTCGGCACAAAATCCAGAGAGTGAGTCCGCCTGTTTGGCCGCGGTGGCTCAGTCATCTTAGTACGCAAGTTAGGTATCGGGCTATTGATAGCCTCCGTCTGACATCACCGACAAAGGTCTTCAACCCACTGGTGCTCCAACATGGCGGCTTTGGTGACATCAAGGCCGCAGATGAGTCACACGGTGGTTGACGTGCTTTAAATCAATAACGACACGTAGATAGCTTTTGTTTCTGCATGTATGTTAGTGTATAACGAAAGAGGGTGCATATTATGTAGTCAAAACATGAACTGTGTATCACAAAGCATTTTGGTACACTCCAAAATGGCGGTATCAGTGTGATTCGAAGTGATAACGACGCCACTACCAGGTTTTAGGTAACTGCATGCGATTAACGAAGGCATACTTAAACGCCGTGTACTGATAAGGTCAACGTTAAGTCACTCCAACAAGGCTGATACAGTGATGCCGGGGCGAACCACCCATAGTTCGTTCGTTAAAAAGCTTTAAACACCACCGTGTTAGGGCAGCATGAGAAGCGCTGGCACTTGTTTACTACTCGATCTGTCCTCAGCTCTGTTTAAATCCTTCTAAATATGCCACGCATAACATATATCATCAGCAGTGCAGACGAGCAGCTCGTTTCAGTTATGGAGGAACTTGCAGTCCTTACACTCACTCGCAGTCCCCACCAGTACAGAGCACGTGCAAAGATCACGGATCATGCTTAGACTCGGTGCGCTTGTCGTGGTTGGAACATACCTTTGGGACCTCCTTGAGTGATATAGTTATTTTGTACTGGTAAAAAAAAGGACTTAGTACGGCCACTGGCCATTGGGGGCTCCAGTCGAGAAACCGCAACTGAAGCTGTGCGGATAATCCTGAGATCCTCTCAGAGTTTCGATGTGCACTATTTTATGGCTCCATGCAACATCAAATTCACCCGCGAGTTACAGTCCGGACAAGACGGTACACGGGCGACGTGAAATGGTAGCGAAAGAAAGACCCGAGAACGCACCGGTCTCCTTACGTATCTACTTTCGTTCTCCACAGGGATATAAATTGCCCGTCGAGTCCAGCGGCTGCGGCTAAGACACATCCGCGGCCCTCCACGCGGGGTGATGGCAATCATCCTCTCGAGGCAATCGTGCGCGGCAGCGATCGAGGGGAGCTGGCAATTGGGGGGTGACCGCGGAAGACGGAACACCCTCAGGAAGCGGCGGAACGCCGAGCGGGAGGAGAGTGAAACAGCGTGCCCGAACACCCCTTCGGAAACGCGCACGCGCGATGGGTGGAGAGAATCCTGAAATGATCACTGACACACCGGTGGGAAATAAAAAAAAAAAAAAAACACGTCTGTCGGTCCTGCGCGCGTCTCTCCCGCCAGGGGACGCGCCGCTCGTTTGTTGGTGTCAGTGATAAATGCCGAGCAATGATACGTAGCCTGCTATTTATACGACGTCAATCCACAGCCGAAAGGCAGCCGAGACGCTTTCATGTGTACTGCTTGTACGTTTGTGCGTGTCCAAAGTGTGAGTGCGTGTGTTCTTCGTCCACGCTCACAGACTCCCTCAAGCGACGGAGTCATTTTGAAATATTTCTAGTTCAGATGCGTCTGTATTACCTTTCTCTGAAGTGTCTCCTTTGCGTTTTGCCCGGCCAACTCACTTTTTATTGTGTTAAATGAATGTTTGGTTTGGTTGTTCCGTCAGCTCAATTGTAACACGCTGACACAGCTTCCTCCATCGTAGTTTTCTTTGTCCTTTTTTTAGCCTCCTGTAACTCTCAGGTTTGTCCCGTCACGTCATTGCTACCAGTACATCGAATGCAGGTTCTTTCATTATTCATTCATGGAGGACCTTAGCCTTTCGGCTACGTCATTATCTCATAATCACATTAAAACGCGTTAATCACGAAGTCATTATATTGCATTGACGTCATCATCGCCTTCATGTTGGAGTACCGATATATGTAAGAAGCTGTGGTCATGACGTCACGGGTAAACTATCAATAGTGCCCTCCAGAAAGTGAACCTTAAGTCAGGTCTTCACAGCAGTGGCAGGTTGTAGTTACGTGAGTTACAATTTGTAGAACACAGAGAGGCATACAAGTCCTTCTGCAGTGTACTGATTTAAATGATCGCCAGTAGATATGCAGTCCACTGTGCATGTAAAGGAGAATCATCTGTACTCGATCATCCTCTCTCTCTCTCTCTTACGCACCTTCCCCTTTTCGGCGTGTAAGGTAGCAAGCACGACAAAGTCTAGTTACCCTAACTGCTTTCTCTGTATCACGTTCCGATCTCACAAACTCGCTGGTGGCCTGCTTTCTAAATCCGTTTAAGCAGCTTTTCTCTCAAACTGTCGGAAGAAAACACCGTTGCTGTTCGATCGTGTGCAGGTGCCCCTTTTACTCCAGACACTCTTCCTGGCTAGAAGGTTGGGCAGTTCCTACCACACAGACCACGTGTACCCAGGAAGTAGTACCATATATACTAAATGGCGAGAGATTTAGCAAACCAATCCCATGTCTCCCTACACCGACCACGATGACCCCGCGATGACCCCAGAAGGAGACTGATTCCGAAGTTGACCTCCTTCAGGTCGCGGCTCGTCATATTCTTACTTCGTTCTTTCGTTCTGTACTTTATTCAGTTACCCACCTATATGACTGTCTATCCCTCAAGGAGATTATCTTTGTTCCTTACTTTCTTCTCTATTTCTTCGTGTGTGTGCTTCTTTTTGTCCTTTTTTTTCTTTCTTCTTCAGCCATCTATAGCTGGGGCGAAATGAAAAAAGCGTATTTTTGTTTCTTTTGTTGCTTTTTGTCACTTCATCGTTTTATATATATATATATATATATATATATATATATATATATATATATATATATATATATATATATATTGTGCTACGTGCCAGTTCATGGAGATGAAGAAGACAAAGCATATAGACTGGCGCTAGCTAACTTGTGTGGCTGGCGCGGCTTGGTTAACCGGCTGAAAATACATCTATGACTACCCCTCCGAGTCGGTCTCCTTCTCGGTACATATTTGGTGGAGGTGCGGGACTTTTTATTGCATGGTAATTTCTGGGTAGCCGAATACAGAAATGAAGTATAGAAAGGCGATAAGGAGTAGAACGCAAAGCGACGGGCAGGTGCCACGACAATGCAGTCTTAGCAAAGCGTTGGAAACACTAGCATTTTTTGAGCATCGCGTTGCACTGTCAGCGCAGCGTAATAAACGCTACGGTCCTTAGAATTACTTGTGTGTGCCTTCTCTAGTATAAAGGCACACGTACAAAACATCGACGTGTTGTTGTGGTGCCTCAGATATGCGCACAATTGCTTTTTAATTGACAATCGCACGAGCATGAACGCTGAAACTTGAGAAATATTGGTGGGCGCTGCGGATGGGGTTGGCCGTTTGAGGTATCGTTTGGTGCAATTATGGGGGGGGGGGGGGCGTTATCGCGGACAAACAAGCAAACGTACAGACAGTTAGACCAGCATTTTGGCACCGAAGGTCCTCAAGAAATACTGTTCTCTTTAAAAAAGCGCAATATTCTTTCCTGATATTTCTTGTCCTTTTTGGTGCACTACTGTGACGTAGACAGTAGTTCCCGTGACGTGTAGAGCGTACATGCTCTCGATTCGTTGATTTACGCGATATACCCACCACACGCGATTTGTCTCCTGCACTGCTTTTCCGTGCAGCCGCTCATCCGTTCTTCTATGTCTCGCAAGGATATCGCGCACAATCAACCGATCTAACGATTTTTTTGTGTTTACGCAAAAAAGCAGCGTGCATATGCAGCGTGCAGCCGAGAAGCGTGGTGAAATCCTGATAGGCTCTAGCGCTTAGTGCTCATATTGTTCAGGTGCATTTAAGAACTAAAGGACGAGGAGGATGCATCGCGCGTATGAAGGAGACGAGGAAATCACCCCCTCATCCTTAAAAGAGGGGTGGTGAGCGGCCCTTTAAAGAGACCCTCACGCCATCATCCGCAGGTCTCGCGTTGGCGTGACGCAGATCCCTCGTTTGATACACGTAAGCCGAAATGTCGGAGATACACTTTATGCGCATGCGTGTTGTCACGTGGTCGTGACGTCGACAAAGGCAACGGTCAGCGTGTCAGAGAAGAGAGTCTTTATTTGGCCGAACTTGTGGCCGGGAAACTGAAGCACGCACTGGCAGCGATAGCGGCCAACAGAGCCTCGGCCGTCGAACATTTCAAGCGTTATCGCAAGCAGCCACGTAAGTACCAGAAGAAACTGTAGTGCCCGAGCTGTGCGCCTAATCGCATCAGAAGGACATGCGACTATCTCGACGGTTCTTAGTGAATCGGCGTGGTTGCGCACGACCGCGCTTACAAGCGCCATTAGGTGATTACAAATGTACGGTATAGTTGTTATTTATGCAGCATTTGCATGTGATTGCTATGTATGGATCACTCTGTGAAATACGTCATCTGTAAGCTATAGCTATGTATACGGAGTCCTGGTCATCGTCAAGCTGCTGCGGCAGCTTTTATACCCTTCCAAACGGAGCATCTCGTAAATAAAAAAGGCTGAATGAATGAATGAATGAATGAATGAATGAATGAATGAATGAATGAATGAATGGGTGAATGAATGAATGGAACGGGAACACATGCGAATGAACGTTTCGCACTTCATGCATCTTTCAGTTGGAATGTGACTGCATAGCTTTATTTAAACTTCTTTGGTTGCAACATACTTATGAGGGCTGAATGCAAGAGACATCTTCGGCGGTCGGTTGATCAGTCGGTCGGTCGACTGTTGGCCAGAGGCACGTGACTGCATCGCGGAAGAATACTTTTTCTTTCGCAGCTGCCCGACAACGATGGGGAGGGCCACTTCCTCGTTGAATGTCAGTCGGAAGGCAACGAGCGTCGATGTCTTTTCCGAGGTCGTGGACCCTTTATTTCTTTTTTTTTTTTTCAATGGAGAGAGAAAGTCCTAGCTCGGTCATGCGTCGTGGCTGTGTAAGGGGCGGAGACGACGTCTGACGCGAGCTGTCGGGCACGTGTAATGCGATTGACGCAGTGCAGCCGACGACTGCGATGACCACCACGCCCCCTGAAGGGGTTGTGAGAAGGTGAGTTTGGCCGTGACGAGGGGCTGCTATAAACGGAGCTTCGAAGCTATAGTACTCGCTTACGCATATAGCATGGTGTTTTTCAAACCACAGGGAACTAACTGACTGGGAAAGCTTGAATGACTCGAAGACCGGAAACTAGCCCAGCGAGCTCCAAGGAATTGTAATGGCTAGCGCCCGTTTTGACGGCTTGTATCACAAGACTGTGCCGTTTTCGACTTGAAGGAGCGCAGGTTCTCACAGGCCTGCGCTGGGTTCTCCATTAGTGGGAGGGGGTGAGAGGGTTTCGCCACGGCCCTCTCCCTCTCCTTGGTGGAGTGCGACAGAAACAAGCTCCGCGTGGAAGCAAAAATGAAAATGTAGCGGTGACTTGCTTCTCGCGAAGGCCTGTCATTGGTCCCCTGTGTCCCGCTGTAAAGGTGGGGACGTTTGGGTATCGCACACAAAATCCATCTGCACATTACAGATCTTGTGTCGGAAGCATGTAAAAAACTTCGACCCTCGATCATCACGTAATATGGACATTCACTAACAACAAAGGCCCACGAAAGATCCAAGTAAATATGGGTCTCAGCGAAGTATCTTCTACGCGAACGTGGCGGGACCATCGTCAGAGGGGTAATACACGGCGGCTGTAATTCACCAGGATTCTCAGGCTAATGGACTTCCCTTCATTGCTTCAAATTCAACGCAAGTGGAAGAGGTACAATAGCTTTGGCAGGCTCCGATTCCAAATGCGACGCGGTTGCTACAGATTCCCGTAACACCTGTTTTCAATGCGTGGGTAGGGAGGAGGCATCTCTCGCCCGCCAAATTCTGAAAAAAATTCAGAAAATGTGGCTGATCATTTTTAGTCCGAGCGAATCGTGTGGAGTCCAGGACACCGTGGTTTGCGGGCCAACAAGACTGCAGATGCGATGTCCCGAGCGCCTACCTTCCGGCCGTCTAGTTACCAAACCCTTGAGGATTCGGAGAACAGGTGACTGCACTGGACTGAAGATCCAACGGGCTCAAGCTCTAAGGGTGAGAGTGGCGGCTGAGTCTTGCGGAGTCTCATACTAAGGACACAAGGACATTATCACGGGCAGTGGCGCACCGGGCCAGCGTCTCCCCCCCCCCCCCCCACTCAGATTTTTTTTTGCCATGGGATATTCGATTACATCTGCGTGCCCGACGCGATACTACATACTTCAGATCAAGAAGGTGCCTCCCCCCCCCCCCCTAAAAAAAATGTTTCAGGCTACGGCCCTGATTGGGGCGGTAACCATTGCCTACTTTAAATAAGGTATGTTCTTCTTGACACTCCGAACAGTTATTTCAGTGCAACATCAGAGGTCCTTGGCTGCCAGTGTCAAAAAGCATAGGCACGTGTGTCAAAAAATGACGTCCCCATACATAGGTACGGGAGAGAATGGGCGCCCCATTTCAGATGATTAAAGGACGCCCCCTTCAGGTATTGCAGGAAGAGACGGTATTGTGTCGACAAAAGCCAGTAGCAACGAGCTGGTATACCCGTCGTCAACTGTATATAACCTGACTATGCTGTCGAGAAGAAAAAAACTGCGCCCAGAGTCCACATAAGCCTACTGGGAAGTTACCCGCGTGTCTTGTATACCTCGTCGCCATATACGTTCTAATGTGAAAACCTGTATGTTCCAATATAAACGCATGCACATGGTGGTAAAATCGACAAAAAAAGAAAAAAAAACGGCACTTTTCGTCCAAGGCTATCTTTTCGTTGACGGCCATGTAGGCCTATCAACAAGCCTGAATTTTCACCGTGATGATCCAAAAGGGGTATGCGGTACTGGACATGTGGATCTACGGCAATCCGGCAATAACTGACTAAACATGATTTATTCAATATCTTCGTATACAGCCCACGGATCTTCGTTCGTTCTGCTTAACTCTACTCCAGCCGCGACCGTTTTGGAGGATTTTTGTCGGAAGAGTGATGTTTCGCCCATGAGGACGGTGTTGGGAACGAATTTAAATCTACACGCTCACATAGTGTGTGATATTTACCAATGCACATTTCATCGCATGCACGTACTGTCTTCCCTTTCCCGCCTTGTGTGCGTTCTGTACTTTTTACAGTCGTCTTCCTCCTTGTACGTGGGTATACATGTGAATAAGTTATACATTATACGTGAGACCTAATTACGCGTTATTCTCACGCCTTACTTGTAGGCCACTGTCAAATGCACACGCAAGTAAGGAACGAAGGCGCGCAATCTAGCCCTTGTATTGGGGAAGGGATTGATGCTGGCTCGCTGGTCTGCCCGGTGTTGCACCATGGGAAGCCTGCCTTAAAGAGACACTAAATAAAAACAATGACTTGGTCTAGATTAATGAAACTGCCCTCGTAAAACTATAATGTCACTCGTTTCGCTATCGTAAGCTCATTATTAGCGCAGAAACCTCCCCTCCCCTCCCCCCAAAGTAGAATTTTTATTTTTAAATTTCGTGCTGAACTGTCGTGCGTGACGTGTCGTGTTGTCGTGCGAATTTTATAGTGCACTTTACGTATTTGCACGACATTTACTCAGCGAAACTTTCTGAAACATCGTATGATTGGTCTGTGAAACACACACACACACACACACACACACACACACACACACACACGCACACACGCACACGCGCACACACACACGCACACACACACACACACACGCACGCACGCACACACACACACGCACGCACGCACACACACACACACACACACGCACACACACACACACACACACACACACACACACACACACACACACACACTTGGTGCATGCAACGAGCGCGCCGCGCTGCGGCAGAAGCGCGCTGACAAACAAACCCCGCGCCGCCAGGCGGGGGATCTTTCGTGGTCCACCGATCGCGGACGAATGCGGGTTCCTTCCCCCGTGCACCGTACCGTCTCCGGGCCAACTACCGTTTCCTCGTGTACGGCCCGAATATCCGCGTCGAGGCGGAAGATCTGTCTCGATGTAACAGGCGTGCCGAACGTTGAACGTCCGTATACGCTGCAGCACGGAAGCGACCGCTGTGGTTACAAAGGTATACGGCGCTACTCTGCTGACTTCAACCAAGGTCGCGGGTTACGCCCTAGCCGTGGTGGTCGCATTTCCGATGCAGGCGAAATACACAGCGTCCATCGTGAACTTTTTACAGCGCAACACCAGAAAACTGCCGACTTCATCTGCGACTTCATCTGCCGGAACATTGCAGGTCATGCGGTTGTCGTCCCATTTTTGAGAGAACCACCATCATATTCAAGCATCCTAACCAGCTAACTAGAGAAATCGCTGAGGCATATCGTATAAAGATTAGGGGTAGCAAGTGCGTTAGTGAACCATCCGTCACACTGCATGAAAAAGAATTAAGTTATTTAGGCCAAGCTTGTTTATTGCCATGAGTGTGATAACGCTACCTCGGTGCACCTCGTATTCTGCACATGTTGTGATGTAGGCTGGCAGTACCTATATATATATATATATATACTTTTCACCCCGTTTTTTCCAATAAACAGTTGTGAGTCAGCGCCGTCTTTTCTTTCTGTTCTACTCCTTCCCTGTCCTGTATTTTTTCTGGTGTTGCGCTGTAAAAAAGTTCACGATGGATCCTAACCAACTGGCCCAACTTACCGTCTTACTGAAATACACAGCGGCAGCAGAGCCAAGCAGTAGTTTTGCTCGACCAGGCCCAACGAGCTGCTCGATCGTGCCAGCGGAGCCCTGGACTGAGTGCCCGACCGTAACTGTCTGCATTTATTTGTTTATATTTGTCTGAACAAGGTTTCTTGCACCTCCTTTATTAGGGCATGCCTCACAATCATATCACAATCGTATCATTCATACCTCGCGAAGAAACTTTCGCCCGTAGAATGTATCTCTACCTCCCATTTCTTCCGTAGAAGGCACTCGGGGGTCTTCAGATCCCCGCCGTCGCTTCGGATCCATTTCTTGGCCTAACTGCGGATTTCTTTCATTTTTAGCGGGAAAGGTGTCGTGAGTTGCCCCATTTCTGTGGCCCATGCCCGATCGTAATTGATAATGGTTTTCCCGATACGATTAACATTTTACGGCAGGCTACAAATGAACAGCGGGCGAATGAGGACAGACGGCCGAAAAACGCATGGCCCTCAAACCGATGCGTAATCTTTGCTTTTTGATCGACAATATTGACAAGTAAGAACGCAGCTACCAGTACAAGATGGCTGAGCGTTCAGCAAGTGTTAAGGTTTGGCGAGTGACTGAATCGTGTGACAGACAGACAGACAGACAGACAGACAGACAGACAGACAGACAGACAGACAGACAGACAGGCAGGCAGGCAGGCAGGCAGGCAGGCAGGCAGGCAGGCAGGCAGGCAGGCAGGCAGACAGACAGACAGACAGACAGACAGACAGACAGACAGACAGACAGACAGACGGATATACAAACAAACTGACAGACAGGCAGGCAGGCAGACCGACAGACAAACGGACAGATAGAGAGAAAAAAATGAACTTAATACCAACATTCCTGCGTCACCTCGACATTGCTAACGTTCCCTTTATCAACCAGCATAAGGTAAGATAATGCCTGGCCCGTTAACTCGGACAGGATATAGGAAATCCGGTTCCCGCGCGACGCATGCAGTGGCTGTGATTTGTGGAAGGAAATACAGTAGGGAAGAAAAAGCCCCAAGTGTGATTTCCCCTTCCCGTTCCGTCGCCTCTGCATTCCTAGACGTGAATAGGTGGGTATTTCTCTTGCGTGCATATGCACTTCCTGGTTTCGATGATGCAATCGCGACACTGCGAGAATGCGCCTATAGTCTGCGACCCGGCGTAAACGCGCCACCGTGAATCCCTTTAACTATAAGAACAACAACAAAAAAAAAACGTTATTTCCAGGAAGCGTCCCATCTACACACATTTTTTTTTTCACTCCATCTTCTGTTCTCACTTCCTCTCACCCTGGTTATACAGTCTGGTTTGGGTCAGATCGGAAGCGGACTTCCGAAAAACCTGATTCGGCGACTTACAAATACACAAAAAAAACTGCCTCGACCTGAGCATGTAATACAAGAAGTTCAAAACGACACGTGCGTGACCAATTATTGTTTCTCTTTCGCATTTGTCTCGACTTTCTAAAAAAAAAAGTTGAAAGGTAGTTCTCTGAGAAGTTGGCTAAATAATGTCGATTTAGCCTCACGATAGAGCCAGGGCTGTAATTAAGAATTTTTTTTTCGGGGGGCGCCTGTGTGTATAGAAGGCTAACCGGTGGTCAATCTGAAAGCATTAGTAGTACTTTAGTACCACCCGAAACGCTAAAGCGTGAAAAAGATCCGGGAAGTGTCAGAACCCCCTCATCCCGCCCCTCCTCCCTGCTCGTATAGTGATCGCCCAGGATAGAACCCTAAAAAGCTGTGAAGGACGTCTTATTCGGATTGTGTAAGTTCGGTCCCTAACTGCGGCAAATGGATCCTTCACCCATTTCGATTCATGATAGGTTACAGCGTACGCATACGAGGTGGAAAGAAGAATGAACAAGGCAGCGCTGTATGCAATACTAGCAATACGAATTAGCTCGCCAAGCCCCCCCCCCCCCTCCTTTTTTTTCGTTTCCATTTATGTCATAATTACAATGTCACAGTTAAAAAGATTCATCACCCCATTGCCTTTCTTCGTAGACTTTCCTAAAATTAAATAGAGGGGCCTCTGGCGCTGTGATCGTCCAGCGACCATTAAAATTATGGGTATGACATGGATTTCCCTAGACTTCGTGCTCGCGGGCCTTGAATTGCACTTGTGGCTTCGTTTATTGCTGTCTTTTGGTTTTGTTTCGAATGAAAGAACGAACGGTTCTGAACTTCGTCAGCTGATTTGAAACGGTGGTCCTAAAAGGTGAAGGTGGTGAAGCGTAACTGCCGAACATTTGTGACTAAGCAGCTTGAACCCACACGAAGCCAAAAGGAACGTAAAGTACGTAAGGTAATAGGCGTATCCCTGTACTACCCATAATTGACGTGCTCGCTGAAGCGCCGCGCATTGCAGCTCCCATATAGACACTACGCCAGATATTTGTATATTTAGGAAAGTCTACGCCTTTCTTCACTTCACTGTGTGGTGCTTTCATCAGGTTGAGTATGATAAAAGCAAACGAGCCCGAATTCGATCAATCTCCCTCGTTTCGTTTCAAGTCGAGAAGGAAGGCTGAATAACAATGAAAATTTTCGCGCCTTCCTATACGCTCCAAAGTGATGTTTTCGCCCTCTCGAACTCGTCCACAAAATCGTAATCGTCAACTATCTTGACGTTCCTTTAGTTTCTGTGATTTAACGTCACGTGTTCAGTACTTCGGGTCACGAATGGTGTATAAGCTATCAGCGTAAAAGCATTTTTTTTTTTGTCGAGAATGTAGTTGGCTCCATGCTGTTAAACGGTACCACTGGCGACCATTTTTGTAGCGGGAGAACATACGGCCCTGAACAGAATAAACTCTTTAAAGTGTGCACTCGTTACGACATTCAACAGCGCTATATTTGCACACAATAATACCGTTTATTATGCCTCAGCTACGCACTAACGATAGAGCACATACGATAGAACCATAATAGCCTGTGTGGAAGTGGCCTATTGAATAGGATATACAGCACCTCCGCTCACTTTTTTTCCCTTTTCGCGCGTCTATTTCGCTCTTCGCTTTCCGTATTGTCTTTCTTCCCCATTCCCCTTTCCCTTAATGCAGGGTAGCGAACCGGATGCTCCAGTTTCTGGTTACCCTCCCTGCCTTCCCCTCATTTTATCCCCCTCTCTCTCTGTGAATTTCCCTAGATGTCGCTATAGAATACTTCACCAACTTCTAAAGAAATGCAAGTCATCTGTACCAATTTAAGACTGAACTAAGATGACGCGTAATACAAGCTAATACTGTTCCTTTTAATAGGTTCGTTGAGAGTTAGGGATGAGGATTTGACAGCCGTTGGCCGAACTTTGTTTCTTCGCTTTCTGATCATGCGTATTTTTTCGACGTCATTTCCGTGACGGAAGTACGTCACTGAAGTCTTGGTAGGCCGTGACATAAAGCACATTCGTGCTACCAAACAAAAAAAAAGGACTTTGTACTGTTCTACTGTAATTGTGTCTATAATATAATGGAAAGTCGGGCAAGTAGGAATACTGGCATGATTGACGCAGAGCTTGAGACGAAAACGAAAAGAACACATAATGCACAAAGGGAGCACTGCCTAACAACTGAAAAAAAATATTTGGAAAAACAAAAACAGGAAAATGACGTCGGTCATAGGAGATATGTGGGTGAGACAGTGAAGAAAATCAATTGGCACGAACAAGTGCGCATCCTTAACACAAAAGTTCAAGACATGTCATTGTATATTACCCGAGCCGAGCAGATAAAGTAAACTGGTTGTCTTCTTGAAATGGTAAAATCTCGGTCTGTAACCCATGGTGGAAAAAAAGTTTAGTAGAAGGGGGCGAGGCACGGGTCCAGTGCGCCACCTATCCACTGATCTCGAACTACGCTATACTGATCTCGAATCAGTATAGCGTGTAAACTGATCCCGAAAAGGTGATGCTTGGCAATGTTCAGATACCTTAATAGGCGGGACTGTTACATAGTATCCCAAAGATATCGGAACGGTGTTCAGGTATACTACTTTACAAACACCTTGTGCCCAGAAGATAATTGCAAATCATTCTGACAGTGTTCGAATATTTTACATTACTTAAATCTGATGTGTACTTTGTAAGTGTTCTGACAGTGTTCAGATACCGTACTTTACTGAAACGGTGTATCTCGAAGGTATCTTGACAGGTTTTGTTGCGACATTGTTCAGATACCTTGGTCTTCTTGGAGGGTGTGTTTCGAATGAGCACTGAAAGTGTTGTGATACTGTTCGACTATCTCAAAGTAAGAACGCATCCATAAGTATGTCTCGGCAGTATTATGACAAAGTTGTTACTTACGTAAGTTTGAATGTCGAAGTTTCTCAGACGGTATTCTAACACTATTCGCATATCTTATCGTTTTCGATAAACGCCGTGTCTCTAAGATTGCTTACCTTCCAACTCTGCACAGCCATCTTTGCATAGGCGCGACAGGCTATCCTCCGAGAGCACTGAAGCTTTTCAAGAGGTCGAGGCAACCACTCGAGCAAACACTTAGCGCGTCGTTCCCTCCTTTTTTATTTTTAGTTTCGTTTATTTCCCTCTTTTCACTGTGAAGAGATGACCTGCCGTTTTGCTTCGTCTCTCGCGGAACACACACAGCATCACGAACTTGCAGGCTCATTCCGCACTCGTGTCTCATATACGGGCTACATAGCGTGAGTGAACGTTTTGTCACGGTCTCGTTAGCGCCTTGAAGATCTGCAGTGTAGCAGCTCGAGCCGTTTCGCACGCCACTATTGACGCAGTCCAGCGGCTCACGTAATCGTCAATGGAGAAGAAAAAAAGATTGCGAAACAAGCCCGTCTCACAAGAGTCTGTATACAGTCACGCAACGCGTCACGTTCGGGATTGCACGCGCGTATCTGAGATGTAGCTTGAATAGCACGCTGAACTTGAGGTTGTTCGAGTCACCGAACGAATTCTCAGATATCAGATCAATGACGACCGACAGTCGATGCGTGCTTGTTTGACCGAATGTTGTCCGCTATATCGAGAGTGCTGATCGGCTTTTAGACACTGATTATATATATCTCAACCACAGGTTTCATGGCGTTGACAGATTACATGAATGTGGACTGTTACTAGAAATTTACTTCTCGTCCGAGTTTTGTTGAAAAATGTTTTACGTCACACTCTAAAGTAGAAACCCACCTTTAGACAAGGCACACACACACACACACACACACACAAAAACGTGAATTATGGCAGGCCACTTTGATTCCGAAGAAACTATATTTAACCCACAGCCTCGGAGTAGCACTGAACGAAAAACGTCAGATTTACAACAACTAATTACCCTGCATTCAAGTGCGAAATGTCAATTCTATATTTTATGTACATGTATGATGAATGGTGAGTTTTATGTATACAAGCCTTTTATATGTGAATACTACGCAAAATTACATTATGGAACGTGCCATGTGCATGCTATTGCCGTGTAAGGTACCCCGGCGATCGTCAGGCCACTGTTACAGCTTCTTGCACAGGTATCTCTCGAGGTAGCCTTTCTGGTGAAAACAAAAATGAACGAAATGAAAATGATAGTGCACGCTGAACGCCTCCGTCGCACTGTATAAAACAATGATTTTCAGGGATTTCAACAGTCTTCTGGTAGTATGGTGACTGTGAGATCTAATGTCACCCTGAGGATTCTCAGCACATCTTTAGAATCCCCAACACATCTTTGATCGCGGACTAAGGACATATTGCGGCGTTCTCTGACTTTGTGTTAGGATATCAACTGATCACAGGGACAAGGGAAATGTGCTTTGTCATAACCGTTTCGTACGGACCACTCACCCGTTATGTTGACACCAGACGAAGACGATGGAAGGACCACCTCGTCACCTGACGTCACAAGCTTCACGACGCACAGCGCCATGACGACCACGCTGACTTCTTTCGTGAACATCTTGACGCGGGCTATTCCTCGGGGCTACCTCCGCATCACTGCCGAAACAAAGGGATTTCTCTTTCGCTCTCCTTCGCCGAAACGTCTCCTTCCGTCCGTCCACGTGCCGGTTGCGATGTCAGTCACGTGACTCACGTCCCGGCGTTCCCAGGGAGAGCTTGACGGGCGAAATCGCAACTATAGCAGACGACGACGGCGTCACGCGCACGAACAGACGATCACAACACCACGCCGGCAGACGTTCAGTCCACCCTCCGTTCCCAGCGGTGGCAGCACGAAGAGGACGTTGGTTTTCGGCGATGGAAGCCCGACGTTGTCTGGCGGGGAAGTTAAGACGGTCTCAACCTGCTTCCGTCCTCCGATTTCCGGTTTCGGTTTCCAAGCAACCTCGCAGTACTCGGTGAAGACGAAACAGCCGACGCTGTGCTGACGGTGTTGTCTACTCGGGGACACCAAGCTCGTGCCGACGACGTAGCCAAACGGCAACAACGGCGTGACGACGTCGTGCACGAGTTGTACCGGGTGGTGTGGTTGGGAGGATGAAGAGGGGGGGTTGACCCGCACGAATTCTGTCGTGTGTGTGCACTGCCCTCGCCCGCTTCTCGGTCGGCTTGCTAAGAGATCGCGGTTGACGACTGCTCTCAGAAAAGAAAAAAACGGCCGGTCTAGCTTACTTGGGGGAAAAAGAAAGTCGGCAAGGAAGCGGCGGCAGTGCAAGGGAGAGAGTGGACCCGGTGAGGTCCGGAAGACCCGCCGTAGTTGCCGCCATATATGTAGGTCACATCTTTTTTGGCTGCTCTCCGTAACGGCCGCCTTACTTTCACTCCCCCCTCTCCCCTCCTCGCCATGTTGCACCCTCTCCGCACTTTTTTATGCTCGGAGGAGGAACCGGGCACTTTCTCCCCACCGCTTATAGATTGGGGCACCCCCGGTGTTTCGAGCTTTCTTTATTCAATTTTTTTTTTTTTCGGCAGGCATAGCCCCTCGCCTTCGATTGCCGGAGGCGATCATGATTCGAAGCAAAGAGCGGAGACCACAGGGGGGCCTCTCCGAGAATCGTATCGGTTTGCTCGGTCGCTTCTCGGCGGCCTTTTGCAGATCGCTCGTGCTCGGGTAGTCGTGCCTTATGTATCTTCTCTCAACCTAGTTAAATCGTGTATACACGATAACCCGCCCTCTGCTTTTCCTCAAGAAAAACAAAAAGCGCTCTGTCGTACAGAATCGTATAGCGCTTGGAGCATGGGGCTTACTCGGGAGAATCTAAGCTTTCGCATCCTAGGACTTCGAGTGAGCTATCATCTACGCCAGAGGGAAATCTAGCGCTAGCGTCTACGGCAGCTGCAGCGCACGGCGCTTCAGCTAGCATTAGAATGATGGGTAGAACATGAGTTGATATGTCCAAGCTCCGATGGGGATAATGGGCAGAACATGCATGGATATGTTCAAGCTCAGGTGGTAATAATGGGTAGAACATGCATAGATATGTTCAAGCTCCAATGGATTTGATGGGTAGAAAATGCATGGATATGTTCAAGCTCCGATGGGAATGATGGGTAGAGCATGCATTGATATGTTCAAGCTGCGATGTGAATGATGGGTAGAACATCCATGAATGTGTGCAAACTCCGAAGGGAATGATGGGTAGAACATGCAAGGATATGTTCAAGCTCCGATGGGAATGATAGGTAGAACATGCATGGATATGTTCAAGTTTCGATGGGAATGATGCGTAGAACATGCATGGATATGTTCAAGCTCAGATGGTAATAATGAGTAGAACATGCATTGATATGGTCAAGCTCCGATGGGAATGAGGGGTAGAACATGCATTGATATGGTCTAGCTCCGATGGGAATGAGGGGTAGAACATGCATGGATATGTTCAAGCTCAGATCGTTCTTTGAGGTCCGTGTAGCTGGCAGCCTGCCAAGTCTCATTATGAAGTTCAGCGAATGTCCAGCGGTATCCACTTCACCGCCTTGACCTTTTTAGGCTCATCAATTCAAATCGGCTCATGAAGTTCACAGCTGTCCATTGTTTCATGAAACGAACGCCAGAGCACAACAATGCGCAAAACCACTAGCACGAAGATGAGGCAAATACGCATTTAACATGGTTACCGTTGTTGATGAACGATCGCAGTGCCAGATTTCACTCTCGTAAATGTTGTAGGAATTTGTGTGATAGCATCCATAGGCATACATGCACACTGGTAGGCGGGAAATAGGCAGAGAAGAGAGCGTGCGTGCCCCCATCTCTGAGCCCACGGGCTGGCAGAGGGTTCAACAACGCCCCGTTTAAGCATGTCGTCAACTTGTTCGGCGACGGTCTGACGATCAGCTGCTGACACACGATAAGGGTGCTGAAAGATGGAATGGGATAGAAATGGGAAAGACAGAATGAGGGAAATGAAGATGGGAGAGAGCAAACGATGGCATAGGAACAAGGAGAGCGACATAAATGTACAGGCAGAAATATAGAAAGAGGAACCAAGCAAGAAAGAAATAGAAATACACGGAGACAGAAAAAAAAGGTAGTAGAATTAGGAGAAAAACAAAATAAAAAATTTAAGCTTAAACTGTTAGGATTAAATAAATAAATTATTGTTTTGTTTCCTATACTGCACAATTCTCGAAGTTCATTATATATATATATATATATATATATATATATATATATATATATATATATATATATATATATATATATATATATATATATTGTCACGAGGTCGTGACGTGGCCGAAGACAGGAGACTTCGTGTTGGGATTTAACTGTTTATTTGGGCGAACCTGTGCCCGCTAAAAGGAAAGTCCAATTACACCAGCAGTCTCGCACAGATAGCAGTCTCGGACTGATAGCGGCGAACGGAGCGTCGGCCTTCGATCAACAACTGACAAGCGGCGAAGCGCGTCGGCATTTATACTCTTGCCGTCGAAAGTTCTAGCGTTATCGCTGGTGGTGGCGTAGGTTCCAGAACAATCTGTACCGTTCGCACAGTGGGCGTGATCTTATCGAAATGATCTGCTACAGTCCGGAACCTTCTCGAAAACTGCAGGCGCGGTTTGCGCTGAGAATTGTGGGGTGTTTTGGGACGATAACAAAAACTTGGGAAATGGAACGTGGCATTGCCCCCCTCTGAAAAAAGGCATCGTCCCGATGCTTTAACTAAAGATGAAAGTACAATAATAATGCAAGAAAGTACAATGAATAAATTACGATACAACAATAATACAAAAAAAACACTGGTTCAGTTTGTTAACACGCATGAAACGGCTTGAGGCGCGCGACATGGACGACTTCAGGTCGCGATCGGCGTCGTTGAGAGTTCGTGATGCCGTCGGGGACAACCTCGTAATCAAGTGGGCCGAGACGTCGAACCACCCTGTACGGTCCGAAGTACCGTCGCAGAAGCTTTTCACTTAGTCCACGTCGGCGTATCGGCGTCCACACCCAAGCACGTTCACCGGGCTGGTATTCCACGAAGCGTCGTCGAAGGTTGTAACGGTGGCTGTCGGTCGTCTGTTGATTCTTGATACGGAGACGCGCAAGTTGTCGGGCTTCTTCGGCGCGTTGAAGGTACTCGCTCACATCGAGGTTTTCTTCGTCGGTGACGTTGGGTAACATGGCATCGAGCGTCGTTGCCGGGCTCCTTCCGTAGACCAATTTGTATGGAGATATCTGCGTCGTCTCCTGCACCGCCGTGTTGTATGCGAAGGTCACATACGGAAGAATGGCGTCCCATGTCTTGTGTTCGACATCGACGTAGATTGACAGCATGTCGGCGATCGTCTTGTTAAGCCGCTCGGTGAGGCCGATGGTCTGTGGGTGGTACGCTGTCGTCCGGCGGTGGTTTGTTTGGCTGTATGCCAAGATCGCTTGAGTTAAGTCGGCAGTGAATGCCGTTCCTCTGTCGGTGATAAGGACCTCCGGGGCGCCGTGACGTAGGACGATATTTTCGACGAAGAACTTAGCTACCTCGGATGCATTGCCTTTTGGCAGGGCTTTTGTCTCAGCGTAGCGGGTGAGGTAGTCGGTAGCTACCACGATCCACTTGTTTCCGAAAGCCGACGTCGGGGACGGCCCCAGTAGGTCCATACCAATCTGCTGGAAAGGTCGGCAAGGTGGATCAATTGGCTGCAGAAGTCCCGCTGGCCTTGTCGGCGGTGTCTTGCGTCGCTGACAGTCCCGGCACGTTTTCACATAACGAGTGACGTCGGTGGTAAGACGTGGCCAGTAGTACCTTTCTTGTATCCTCGCGAGCGTGCGAGACACACCGAGGTGCCCTGCCGTCGGATCGTCGTGCAGGGCCTGCAGGAGTTCTGGTCGCAGAGCTGAAGGCACCACAAGGAGGTACTTAGCTCGAAGCGGTGAAAAGTTTTTCTTTTGTAGAAGACCGTTTCGTAGAAAGAACGACGCAAGTGCGCGCTTGAATACCTTCGGGACTTCGGCGGTCCTGCCTTCAAGGTATTCTATTAGGGCCTTAAGTTCCGGGTCGGCCCTCTGTCGTTCAGCGAAGTCGTCGGTAGTTATCGTTCCTAAGAAAAAGTCGTCATCCGGGTCGTCGGGTAGCGGTTGGTCGACAGGCGCACGAGAGAGACAGTCGGCGTCGGAGTGTTTTTTGCCGGACTTGTAAATGACAGTAATGTCATATTCTTGAAGTCTCAGGCTCCACCGTGCGAGGCGACCTGAAGGGTCCTTCAAGGTGGCTAGCCAACACAATGCGTGGTGGTCGCTCACAACTTTGAAGGGCCTCCCGTAGAGGTAGGGGCGAAATTTCGACGTAGCCCAGATGATGGCGAGGCACTCCTTTTCTGTTGTGGAATAATTTACTTCTGCTTTGGATAGCGATCGGCTGGCGTAACTAATAACCCTTTCAAGTCCGTCAGCCCTCTGCACAAGAACGGCGCCAAGACCTACGCTGCTTGCGTCAGTATGTATTTCTGTCTCGGCGAATTCGTCGAAATGGGCAAGTAACGGAGGTGTCTGGAGGCGATGTTTAAGCTCCTGGAAAGCGTGTTCCTGCGGCGTTTCCCACTTATACTCCACGTCGGCCTTGGTAAGGTTAGTGAGAGGATCGGCGATGCGGGAGAAGTTTTTCACGAACCGCCTATAATAGGCACACAGGCCCAGAAATCGGCGCACGGCTTTCTTGTCAGTGGGCGGCGGGAAGTCGGCGATGGCGGCTGTTTTCCGTGGATCGGGACGAACTCCAGACTTGCTTATAACGTTCCCCAGAAACAAGAGCTCCTCATACGCAAATCTGCACTTTTCTGGCTTCAGTGTGAGTCCGGAAGTCTTGATGGCTTGAAGTACAGCTTCAAGGCGCCGAAGATGCTCGTCGAAACTCGAGGAAAACACGACGACATCGTCCAAGTACACAAGGCAAGTCTGCCACTTCAATCCTGCCAGTACTGTATCCATAACGCGTTGAAAAGTTGCAGGTGCTGAGCAAAGGCCGAAGGGCATCACCTTAAACTCAAAGAGGCCGTCCGGTGTTATAAACGCCGTCTTCTCTCGGTCTCTTTCGTCGACTTCGATTTGCCAATAGCCAGTCTTGAGGTTCATTGACGAAAAGTATTTGGCGTTATGGAGCCGATCAAGTGCGTCGTCTATTCGTGGGAGAGGATACACGTCCTTTCTTGTGATTTTGTTCAGGCGGCGATAATCGACGCAGAAACGTAGGGTCCCATCCTTTTTCTTCACTAACACCACGGGGGATGCCCATGGACTCTTGGACGGCGGGATAATGTCATCCCGCAGCATTTCATCAACTTGTCTCTTCATGGCCTCACGTTCTCGCGTCGAAACCCTGTACGGACTCTGACGGAGTGGTGTGGCATTTTCTTCGGTTATGATGCGATGTTTCGTGATTGGGGTCTGCCGAATTTTCGATGACGACGAAAAGCAATCTTCGTATTGCAGGAGCAGGGCCTTGAGCTGTTCGTGCTTATCGTTCGGAAGTCTGGGATTGACGTCGAAAGCTATGGGAGGGGCTTGGTTCCTCTGAGCAGGTTCTGCAGAATCGGCGAGGGCGAAAGCACTGGTGGCTTCGACAATTTCTTCGATGTATGCGACCGTTGTTCCTTTGTTCACATGTTTGTACTCATTGCTGAAATTCGTGAGCATAACCATTGCTCTGCCTCCCCGCAGCTCTGCAATTCCTCTTGCGACGCAAATATTTCGGGTGACCAACAGATGCTGACTGCCTCCAATGACGCCTTTTAAGTCAGGTGATTTAGGAGCGCCGACTGAAATAATGACGCTTGAGCGAGGTGGAATGGTGACTTGTTCTTCCAACACATTCAAGGCATGATGTCCTGACGGCGTGCGCGGCGGTAGTGCTTCTTCTGTGGATAACGTTATCGACTTTGTTTTTAGGTTGATGACAGCACCATGGAGGCATAAGAAGTCCATGTCAAGGATGACATCTCTCGAGCAACGCTGTAGGACTACGAAGTCTGTAGGATAAATACGGCCGTTAATGGTGACTCTCGCTGTGCAGATTCCTGCAGGCGTTACGAGATGACCTCCGGCTGTGCGGATTTCAGGGCCTTTCCAAGCTGTCCTAACTTTCTTTAGCTTCGCGGCGAACGACCCACTGATGACAGAATAGTCGGCTCCAGTATCGACGAGAGCGGTCACACTGTGGCCGTCGATAAGAACGTCGAGGTGGCTAGTTCGCCGTCTCGCATTACAGTTAGGGCGTGGCGTCGGGTCACGGCTGCGTCGGCTTGTTCCGCTGCTTCCATGTTGCGTCGTCAGGCCACCTTCGGTAAGTGAGCTTTCGCCGTCAGGGCTTTGCCTGGTTGGCATTGTGTTCGGAAAGCTCCGTCGCGGCGTCGTCGTCGTCGGAGGATCTTAGGTAGTTCGTCGCACAGCAACCACACCTCCACCTGTTGCTGCCCTTAGTTTCCCGGATACGGGCTAGGAGACCGGCCCCTCGTTGGGCCGGAGTACTGCCGGGGGTGCGGTGACATGCGGCGGCTGGGCGACGGCGAACGGGAAAGACTTCGGGGTGTCCATTGAGTTCCTGTCAGGTAGTCGGCGATGTCACGTGGCCGTTCCCCTGGCTGCGGACGTGGTGCATCGACGGCGCAGCCACGCAGTCCCATCTGTCGGTACTGACAACGGCGGTAAGTGTGCCCGGCCTCGCCGCAGTGGTAGCACAGTGGGCGGTGGTCAGAGGTGCGCCAAACGTCGGTTTTCCTCGGCGCACTGCGCTGGCCCGCTGGTGAACGGTAGGTCGTCGGTGGGGGTGGTGGCGGCGGTGGTGTTTGGCGACGGAAGTGTGACGGGGCGGCGTTTTGGCGTGGACGGGGAGGAGCGTTGTGGCGCACTGCAGCGGCGTAGCTCATAATTTCTGGCTCGGGCAGCGGTGTTTGGGGAATTCGAAGTGATTGCCGAACTTCTTCTCGCACAATGTCGGCGATCGAATCCACTTGAGGGTGCGCCGAAGGCAACAGTTTGCGCAGCTCTTCCCGCACGATCGCTCGGATCGTTTCACGCAGGTTTTCGGAGTCACTGGTTTGAGCAGCAGCGCAGTCTGGAGTCAGGCGACGATTATACTGTCTGGTGCGCATGTCAAGGGTTTTTTCGATGGTGGTCGCCTCGGATACAAATTCTTGGACGATGTTCGGTGGATTCCTCATTAGTCCCGCGAAGAGCTCCTGTTTGACCCCTCGCATGAGGAAACGAACTTTCTTCTCCTCAGGCATGTCTGGGTCAGCGTGACAAAATAGGCGGGTCATCTCCTCTGTGAAAATTACAACCTTCTCATTTGGTAGCTGAACCCGGGTCTCTAGTAGAGCAGCGGCCCTCTGTTTGCGAGCGACGCTCGCGAACGTTTGCAGGAATGCGCCGCAGAAAACATCCCACGTTCGGAGCGTGGACTCTCGATTTTCGAGCCAGGTCCTTGTGGTGTCTTCCAAATAGAAGAACACACGACGCAGCTTTTCTTCATGGTCCCAGTGGTTGAGGGCGGCCACATGGTCGTATATTTCTAGCCAGGACTCTGGGTCTTCGAACGATGACCCATGGAAAATTGGTGGTTGCCTGGGTTGATGCATGACCATCGTGGGCTGGGATGCTGCGGTTGTCATTGTCGCTGCAGTCGCGGTCATGGCCTTGGTCTTCCGCGCCTTGTCTTGTAGAAGCCCGTACTCCGGTGGTAGCCCTTGCTGTCGGTGGCTTGTTCGCTGCTCTTGGTTGGCGTCGGTGTCTTCTCCGCGACGTGGGCTGGGTTCACGGCTTGACGGGGGCGTCCGGTACATGAACGAAGCAGCACCTCCACCAGATGTCACGAGGTCGTGACGTGGCCGAAGACAGGAGACTTCGTGTTGGGATTTAACTGTTTATTTGGGCGAACCTGTGCCCGGTAAACGGAAAGTCCAATTACAGCAGCAGTCTCGCACAGATAGCAGTCTCAGACTGATAGCGGCGAACGGAGCGTCGGCCTTCGATCAACTACTGGCAAGCGGCGAAGCGCGTCGGCATTTATACTCTTGCCGTCGAATGTTCTAGCGTTATCGCTGGTGGTGGCGTAGGTTCCAGAACAATCTGTACCGTTCGCACAGTGGGCGTGATCTTATCGAAATGATCTGCTACAGTCCGGAACCTTCTCGAAAACTGCAGGCGCGGTTTGCGCTGAGAATCGTGTGGTGTTTTGGGACGATAACAAAAACTTGGGAAATGGAACGTGGCATTTTATATATATATATATATATATATATATATATATATATATATATATATATATATATATATATATATATATATATATATATATATATTACTTGTTCTACGTCATTATCTCACGCGTATACTCATCTGATGTTCATTTCCGTTGTATTCCTATTAAAATAATTATGTTATAATAATTGACAATTAGTTCATGTTATTGTTTGTATGGAAATTGTACGAATTCGTGTATGTATTTTTTTATGCTCGCCTTGCACAATGCCCTGTTGGGTCTGTAAGGTATTTTGAATATATATATATATATATATATATATATATATATATATATATATATATATATATATATATATATATATATATATATATATATATATATATATTTGGGAAAGAAGTGTATACCTAAGGGCTCGTTTTTCCGTGTTTTAACACAATAATAATGAGATCTAACAGACAGTAATGCCAAGGAATGTACAGGGGAAGTTATTAAAACCAATAGAATGTAAAATAAGAAGAAAGAAAAGTGGATGAAAAAGTAACCAGCTGTGGGCAGGAATCGAACCTACGACCTTCGAATAATGCGTTCGATGCTCTAACCACTGAGCTACCACAGCGGTGTTCCCTCCATCCAGTTTTTGGAGTTTATATGTGAAATTAGAAGTAGGAGTGACAGTCAGTGCCATCTATAAGCCAAACGACGAATGTGAAAACACTCTTATGCGCATGTTTGGCGTCACGTAGCACGCGAACTTATTATGAGCGGGCAGCTGATTAATTGTCCCTCTTATACAACCTAAACACACCAAGTCTGCCAGTACGAGACCCTCGTTCAATGAAATAAGGGAAAGAAGTGTATACCTAAGGGCTCGTTTTTCCGTGTTTTAACACAATATTAATGAGATCTAACAGACAGTAATGCCAAGGAATGTACAGGGGAAGTTATGTACAGGGGTATACACTTCTTTCCCTTATTTCATTGAACGAGGGTCTCGTACTGGCAGACTTGGTGTGTTTAGGTTGTATAAGAGGGACAATTAATCAGCTGCCCGCTCATAATAAGTTCACGTGCTACGTGACGCAAAACATGCGCTTAAGAGTGTTTTCACATTCGTCGTTTGGCTTATAGATGGCACTGACTGTCACTCCTACTTCTAATTTCACATATAAACTCCAAAAACTGGATGGAGGGAACACCGCTGTGGTAGCTCAGTGGTTAGAGCATCGAACGCATTATTCGAAGGTCGTAGGTTCGATTCCTGCCCACGGCTGGTTACTTTTTCATCCACTTTTCTTTCTTCCTATTTTACATTCGTTAGATCTCATATATATATATATATATATATATATATATATATATATATATATATATATATATATATATATGTGTGTGTGTGTGTGTGTGTGTGTGTGTGTGTGTGTGTGTGTGTGTGAGTGTGAAGAAGTTCATTTTTAGCGGACAAGTGCAAGACTTTCCACTGAGTTAGTCAGCGATTGAGTGTGACCGCGTGAACTCTATATTCATCCCACCTTGTATCTCTGGATGCCATGTGTTCATTTCTTTCCGTCAGAGAAGAGAGGCGCCTTTCAGGACGACACGCCTTATCTCAAATCTTTACGCACTACTAATCGCCTCATCGCGCGTATTTTTTCTTTTTTTTATTTTCCGCCTCCTTTTCCTTCCTATAGCTGCCTCGATTGCAGTGGGTGCCTTCGTAAGCCAACTAAAGCACTGTGCCGCCCACGTTACATCCGGGTTTCTAGAACGCCGTAATTCGGGTAACACAAATGAAACTTCGCTCGTTCCACGTCGTCATCTCTGCGCTTGTAATTGAGCAGCCGACGGTACGGCTATGCGGAGCGAAAAAGAGATAAAGATGCAAGGAAAGGCAGGGAGGTTGACCAGACGCACATCCGGTTTGCTACCCTGCACTGGGGAAGGGATGAAGGGGAGAAAAGAGGTTGCAGAAAGATGAGAAGGTACACACAATCACGAGCACACTCGGCGGAGCACACACAGTTTACAGGCGGTCGCTCAGGTTTGTTGACTTGAGGTAAAGTAGCAGTGCTTTAGTCGCTTTCTCCGCAACTGAGGCAGATGCCCAAGGTCCTAGTATCTTCTGCACACAAAATGGTCCGGGGTCAAGTTGATTCAAAACCATCCGGAGCTGTCATCGCTGTATGCTGAGAAAAAGATACCGCATATAGTGCACTTCCGCAGACGCTTCAAGCTGTGGTTGGGTGGTTGGCTGGCCATCTTACGTTTGGAACTGAAGAGAGCAGCGTTTTTCTTTTGGAGTTGGTTGGAAGACACGAAACGTCCGCGTTTTTTGTGCCGACCGCGACATTCCTGGGATGTCGGGACGAGCACTTTGTTTGCGCAAAGTGTGACACGTCGAGACAAAAAAATTAAAGAGAGAGGGAGACGTGTGAACAATAAAGAAAGGAACAAACGAGAAAATGTGTCACGAGGGTGTTCTGATGTCTTCTCTTGACAGTGCCTGCGTTGGCATCGCTGCGACTGAGTTTTTCCTCTACGGCGCTTACGCGAAGTTGTCTTCTATTTTACGTTCCGTTGACACGAAGTTCTAGGCGACTCCGGTACAGGTCAACTTCTATTTCAAAGTTGAAGGATTGATTGATTCATTGATTGATTGATGATTGATATGTGGGGTTTAACGTCCCCAAACCACCCTATGATTATATGATAGACGCCGTAGTGGAGGGCTCCGGAAATTTAGATCACTTGGTGTTCTTTAACACACACCCAAATCAAAGCGCACGGGCCTACACCATTTTCGCCTCCATCGAAAATGCAGCCGGCGCAGTCGGGATTCGATCCCGCGACTTGCGTGTCAGCAACCGAGTACCTTAGCCGCGGCGGGGCTCTGTTTCAAAGTTGAAAAGTCAAAGGTGGACAGGATGGCCGACGTTTGTTCGAAATTATCCGGAGCCCTACACTACGGCCAACCTCACAATCACGTCGGGCTTTTGGCTAGTAAAGCCCAGTAATTGTTACTTCTGAGTATGTATAAATGTGGTCACTGACCAAGTAAAAAAAAAAAAAAAAAAAAAAAAACAGAGGGTCCGGGCCGTCGCCGGAGGGATCTGTCTACCGGCCCCGACCTGGGTGGAGCCGCCGGATTTATTGGCGTGGCTTTCGGCACCAGTTTTTTCTCAGGGCCTCAATGAAGTTTATATCACTCACTCATCATATTTCAAAGCCGCTGATCCAAAACGCTTATCACCATTGTTCGAAATGCGCGCTCTCTTCAATTTCAGTCACTTCAGCGCATCCAGTAACATGGACATCAACTATTAAACTTTTCATAAAAAACAAAAAAGAAAACAATATGAGCAATGGCTTTTTACGTTACTGTGTTCTTTTTTTTAAGTTGGTTTATTATACAACAAAAAAAAAACGAGCGTTGGTTGTTATGACAACTCTGACGCTAGGCCATTGTTCAGATTCAAAGATGGCCGCTGCCGGTACGATATTCTAGCCACCATAATGATAAGCATCGCAAAGTTTCCCAAGATTAATCTATATAGGAAACTCTATAATATGCAGTGCGCTTTGAGTGCACTGTGACGTAAAAACCGCGCCCAAGGAACAACCGCCAGCTTTCCGCGAGCCGTTCTTAACAATTTTTTCCGGTTTTCCTCGGTCATCGCTGCGACGAGATAGCGCAACTCGCTTTTCCCGGTTTCCGCCGGACCGTCGAATAGAACGATCGCCAACCTCGAAGAACTCGAAACGCTCCTCCACGTGACTGTGATGCGACTTGCAAGGGCGGCGTGATTCAAGTCACCGCAGCTGTGCGAGATTTGACGTTCGTCGCAATGATCCGCCTGTGACATCAGCGGAAGGAGCGCCGGCGGCTTGCACGCCGTGACTACGGCTCGTTTGTTTGAGGTCATGGCGGTGAGAAAACGTGGCGATGCTAGGAAGTCCGAAGCCGCGGCTTCGCCGGACTCCACGCACGGGGAGGCCGTGCCATCGGCGGTGCCGGTGTTTTCGGCCAGGCGAATCGTCGTTCGCGTCGGCGTGTCGGTCGCCTTGCTGGCCGCCCTCTACGTGTCGTCGCGGTGGAATTCTGACCGGACGTTCGCCTCCCGTGACGAAGTCCTGGCGATAAAGTCGGAAACGGTGCAGTGCTCCAAGGACTACGTGAGCGACCGTCGCCTCTTCAAGGGTGTGTGCTCCCTTAGCGAGATTATTTCTGGTCGGCGAAGTCGGAGGGAACGGCTTTCACGCACAAGCGTAGTTGTGTTTCACATATGGCACCCGCTATGCCGGCGACGCCTGCAAATTAGTTAAAAAAAAAACAAAAAAAAACGTACGCAAAGCTTGCTGGCGTAGCGTTAGCGTACGTCTCGGCATCAACGTGAGCGCGGAAGACGCAAGCGCAATGCAAAGGTTGCGCTGTTTCAAAGCAGCAGGCTTTACGCTCGCACCTAAAAACCAGCAGCATAGTTTCTATGCTGCTAGCGCACGCAGACGACTGTTTAAGCCCTTTTCAACCGATGCGTATACGTCGGCATGATTCGAACCGTCTACCTCCCGTAGCTAGAGGGTAGGTTGGGCGAGCGGAATTTCACTACACGTTCAAGTCTTTGGCTTCAGTAGTAGCGTGACATAATCAGCTGGATGCCGAATAAACTGTGAGAGAGGGTATAGATTATTGGAGGCGAGTGTCTGCATCGTTGTTATGGGGGAGAATGGAAGAGCCTTTTTCTCCTTCTTTTCTTATCTCTTCATATGTAAGTCTGAATACAAGCCAGTTCATATAAATTCATAGTTAAGTACAGTGCAACATGAGTACGGACAGGACAGTGCTAGTCCCGACTTGTCCGTGTCCACATTAATTTCAGCAGTCATGCTATCCGAAACTCAGCCATTGCACCACGTGGAGTTATCGTATTCACAATGTACAGTGATTTGATTATACACAGTCACACAGGAATTATCAAAGCGCTGTGTGGTTGTCACCATAGATGTACAAGATTTATCAATTGAAACGAAATTTAATGCAGTTTAGTATCACCGCTGGTACATGTAATTGTTTGGGATAACCATGTCATGTGGCTACAAATCTGGCCGCTAAAGGTCATGGCAGTTCTGATGTGAGCATTGAAATCGAAGCCAACACAACACGAATTCATGACTGCAGAAAAGAAAGTGCATGCATTACTTAGCTCTAAACCGTCGCATTTTCAATCGCTGATGACTGGGCAACAATGACAGCACTTTTATTTCTACTGTCATGCAGATTGTGCCCCCCAAAAGTGTGGAAGGGTGGTTTCAGACAGCGTGGTCACCACTGAGGAGGTAGACGCACTACTGAGGTAAGACATCCGTTTACTAAATATATATTTTCCGACTGAAAGATCGACACATGTCGCATGTTCTGCTTTTGCACAATGTCAGTAAGTGTTATTTTGGTATGCACACTTGCTTATTTTTCCAGTTCGTGCTCGTGTGCAGTAGTAAGATATTCTGACTGCATCAACATGTCAGTAGCCCCTACAGTACCATGTGCTTCTTTTTTTGTAATTCGGTTTTGAGGCAGCATTTGAAATGAAATCTGGAAGCAACATGATTTTAGATTCATCGAGCAAAATTCAGGAAAAGGTATATGGATTAGGGGCTTAGGCACAATTTTCTTGGGGGGGGGGGGGGGGGGGAGAATAGGCCTGGTTTACCAATCCCTGGCTATGCCACTGATATTGATTGGAGGTGGGGGGGGGGGGGCAGAGATGCATTTACCTATGAAATCACTCCAACTGTAGATTCCCTTTGTACTAGTTCAACTCTCTGCCTTGATAACAAGAAGTAAGAGGCCTGGCCATAACACAAGTATAACACAACTCTTATATTAGTTCCTGTTTAGCCCACTATGCTATCAGCACACTTTAGGGCCGCAGTGGAATAGCAAACCTTGTTTTGTAGTCATTTAATTACTATTTGCATTAACGTGTGTGCAGTTATGCAATTATGATTTAGCTCGCAGCTAAGGCAAAAGTATCAAGCAAATAATCTGCCATTTAGTGCTATCTATGTGAGGCAAGCTAACCTATGAACTATATTGCACATTACACTACAGTCCTGTGCATGCACCAACTCCTGCTTTTGGAGTTCTGCGCAAGTGGCAAGCCGTGCTGCATCTTGTTCTCGTTACAGCCTGGCTAAGCGGGGATTAGCACTGAGTCGCTCCGACGGCGGAGCTTCCATTCTCGACCTGCATTCAGGATCAATCTCCCTGGGGAAGAAATTCGTTAACGTCTACAAGCAAGTATTCGACTTTCCTGTTTCTTCCTCTTTTCATGGAGATTTTTTTTTTCATCATTATTATTAGTACCAGAAAATTGCTGTTGGCATTAATAATGAGCAGAATAACATAACACACTATAATAGCATGCACTAAACAGGAATGTAAACTAATTGAGAGCAGCTAAATAGAATGTATATTAAGTGTTACAATAGTACAGCAATGTGTCAGAAAATCGTGGAAAACAGTTCAAGCATTGCGATTATTCCGGGCTTTACTGTCCTAGAACTATAGTCATATCTCTATGTAACGTTGTGTGCCTGCCTTGTGGGTAAATAAACTCGTACCCAAAAAGCATGTCAGATCATTTACAAATGCTTTGTAAGCAGCGATACAAGTGACGTCACCTGAGAACACACTCAACTGTTAGATGGCCAGCATGGGTAGCTGAATGCAGAAAAATGAAAAGCACAATAAACTGTGATAATATTTCAGCATAAGAACTTGGGCATGTGCATGGCCGAGATGTGCACAAGCTTAGTGTGGAAAAAAATAGCAGGTTAGCACCATCAAGCATCTACTTCGATTTGGTGATTAATTTGTAAAACATGCATTGTACTGATTTCATATGTCGTATAGTATACGAAAACAATTCTTGTGAAGCTTATGGAAATAGGAAATATTTTCGATGTAGCAAGGCACCTTTTGTGCGTACATATATCATAACAATTATTGTCAAAGGGTTGATTTGCAAGTGTTACGATTCCATTGTTCAAAGCTGTGTTTTCTGATGCAACCTTTTGGTGACTTTATTCCCACAGACTGCTTGAACAGAAGGGCACTACGCTATTCAGCGACAATGACTTGAAAGTCTACAAGTGAGTTCATCTTCAATCGTAGTGCAACTAGCTAAAAAATCATGTTCTCAAAATTCGTATTTTCTTATCTCATAGTGCACCTGCATGACCGCACATAGTAATTGCGCTGGCCAGTGCAGTGCTGAAAAATCTCAAAGGGGCCATGAACCAACCCCTTAGGACTTCGTCAGATAACACATCATGCTGATAGCAGAGTCTTCTACGAACAGCTCAGCCAAGCGTCTCAGTCATGAGCGGTAGCGAGAGCTTAAAAGAAGAGCGCAAAGTTTCCATTTTGTCAGGCATTGTCTTTTCGCACAGAGGACTGTCCTCGCTCACCTCACAGCTGCTGGCGCCTGCTGTTTCACGCGGGCTGCTACTGGCCAACGGCCAACATAAATTGAGTGTGGCATCTAGATGCGCTACTTGGAGCAAGGTTTCGCCACTTTCTGGCACAGTGCTCAATAGTCTGCTAGCATTACGCAGTGAAGCACACTTGGGTACAAAAATAACAATGGGAGAGAGCAATTGTGTTTGATTTCGCAGGCTTTTCTCCAATGCCATCCCTGCCTGTGTTTCTTGCAGCATGTTCTCTAGGAAGAAAGAAAATAGAAAGTGCTTATGTGACCAATCTCTCTAACTCTACTCGTTCTTGACAGATTCGAGAAATTTTTGCAGAGAGTCTGTGAGGCAATAAAAGGCTGATACTATTGAGGTTATTCGATGAGTATTCAGCAAAGCGGTTCTTTAATTGTAGAAACGTGTGTGTCGTATCAGACACTCCATGCACCCAGTACTGCCAAAAGCATGCCAGTGTTGCATTGCTCTGCGATTGTCTTACTTGCACAAAAAGAAGAACGACATCGGCAAGCATTTGTAGGCAAACACGTTTACACGCATACGAAATTGAAGCTGTCCTCGTAGCCCACATTGAGCTCGCTTCGTTTCCTTGCCTGGCTGTGTTGCCAGACAGCTACACTGTTCGATCAAGATGCTATCACACTTAGTAGTGTTCTGAAGTCTGCCTACATTGTAGTTTGATATTTACACCTCAATGTGCAATGCCTGATACTGAAAATTCGGAATGCTTTGTGACATGAAATGTTCACGATTCTGCTTTCTCAATGTGACCTAGCAGTTAAAGTCGATCAATTTGTGTCCTCTTGTTGCGTTCGACTCAGGCAGGTCAAAGACAAGATTCGCAGCCTGATCGGCTTTCAGTTTGGCGTCAGGCCCGACACCCTGCACCTGACGCACCCGACGTTCTTCTCGGAAATGACGGTGCGGCCGGCCGTCACCGTCCACGATGAGTACTGGCACGTGCACGTCGACAAGGTCAGTTTTCCAAGCGATATTTCATTACAACTGGTGCTGCCATGCCGAATGCTTCCTGTTCCACGCTTCTCTTTGCTCTCATTGCAGTGAGACAGTTGCTTGGTGCACTCACATTTGAAATCGAGCTTATTTAGGAACAGGTTTCGGGACTTTTAGCGATTCTCCTCCACTGCTTGTGCATACAAGCCAGTCATGATTATGGAGTAGAGTGCCGATTCGGCTCGACTGCAATAGAAAATAGCATCGACGTTGGCAGTTGAGTTGTGAGAAGAAATGTTAGTGCTGGTCGCTATGCTTTCTCAACACAATCCCCTGCCGTTTGCCACCAACCTTTTCCTTTCGGTTCCTTGCTGCTCCATTGCTAGCACACTTGAATGCATCGCCACTCGGGCTGTACTATGACTGCCACCGACACAACCACCTTTCTCATCGGCCTCTAGATCTCTGGATTTTGCATTGCTGTATCAGTCTTTCCGAAGAAATTTCGTAATGCTGCATGGGAATGCTGTGTTGAATAAAGATTCTGCAAATACAATTCCTTTTGTAAACGGTGTCATATTGACAGACCTCTGAGCGGTGCCCCTACATAGCGTTTTTTTTTTTTTTGTGCAACAAATTCAGTAGTTTTAGTCTGTCCCCAGAACACTAGCCTCGTCCACAGATGCTAAATATGTTTGTTACCCTTTATGCCTGTGCTAGTTATGAGCACTCCTTGGTGTGAAAGTCTTGAGCAGGCATTGCGTAAGACGAGGATACGATGCAGGAAGGAACCCACTAGGCTTTCTTGTTCCTGCCTTGTGTTCTCGTTTCCCACGCTGCTCGTTCAAAATGCTTAACCAGTTCCTACTCGCCCAGTGTTGGTTCTTCTGTAATACATTGATATAACAAACACGACCGGTATACAAATTTGACTGCTGGGGTCTATGTAGAACTGCGATCTTTGCATATAAATGGCACACTTGGTTACCATAGGAATTCCCTGCTCTGACCACTGCATGCACGAACCCCTAGCATGCTTGGACCTGTCTTGCAGGAGCAGTACGGCTCATTCCACTACACGTCACTGCTCTATCTGACTGACTACAATGCCGATTTCGGGGGCGGTCGCCTGATTTTTGTGGATGGCTCCAGGGGCAATGCCACGGTGGAACCAAAGAAAGGTAGGTAGCTCGGACCTCTTTTGCTGTGCCACCTCTCACTGGCACTTTTTTGCCAAGTCTAACCCACAACCTTGAACACGACACCAGAACTATGCTGTAGTCACTAAGCCACTGTGGTTGTTGTATTCTTTTACGATGTGTAATTTTGAGTGGACGTCCCTGTGTTAAGCTGTAACATGTGCTAACCGAAATATTTAATTATTTAGTGGCCGCTGTTTCCAAGTAATTTATTTGCTGCTGGTTCTTGGCGTTGCTGCTACAGAACAGGTGACGTCTCACGAATTGAAACGTAAAAGTTTGCAGCATACAATTTGCAATTGTAATGTTTGTAACATTTGTAGTGTCTAAATTTGGCGTTGTATTGATGTAGTTTTGACTTAAAACGCTTGCGTCACAGTCACCACCACCTTTATTGGTTGGATTTTCTGTAGTATGAGGGTTTTCACCTGCAGTTGCTCTGAACAGTTCTCAAGGCTAAAAAATCATGGCATATCCACGAAGTGGATGATTATAAAGGGGCGATGCAGCAGGATCGTGTGGTGTTACCGTAAATCACCCGTGACATTGACCACTCGCGCTTGTAAATGAGCGACAAAGCAGTGTGCAGTTATGTACAATATTTATTGGTCATAAACCGAATGCTGTGTTGAGTTGTAAATTTGGCATTGTCTTAGTTATTACTGTTTCGTGTCAATGGATCTAGGCTGAAGTTGGCAAAGATGAGGTCTGTGCACGTGCCCCCGGTGGTTGTTGGATGTTTCGTCTTGCAAAATGCGTCGTAGAACATATCGAGAAGTCCTATACCGCACAAGCCAGTCCGTGCTTGCGCATGCTAACCATCTTGCGTGTGCTGTGCCACAATGGCAGAGAGAGAGTCTTCAGTCTGTAATGCGCTTGTTTTTCGCCATCATCAGTGTCATCGAGGAACGACGGCGAACCTGGCTCGACCGTAAGGAACTTCGCCCCTAAAATAAACAATGTCTAGTTTCAATTCGTTCGTACTGCATATTATTGTATTTTGTACAAGCGACTACCTGTTCATAAATAATTTTGTCTTGCAGCAGTGTAGCAAGTACTTAAATACGGTGCTAATAAACTATGTGCAGCTCCAGAGAGTTTCCTCTGGTGCTAGTGTCTATGGGACACCGCGGGAATGACGGGTAGTACGCAGATTTGTCTAAACTTCGGTCTTCCGGCTTCCCTAGGCTTCGCGTTGCCTGCATCCGCTTTGTGGCCAAACGAAGTTGTGCAAATGTTACGAGTGTGTTTGAAGCCCGCAAGCACAAAGACAAGGGGAATCGGGCACTACCCATCGTGGCTGACCGATCGCAACACCAGAGTTCTCTCCAGTAAATATCGTGGAAAACTCCATGTGCAGTGCAACAACATTCATATTTTTAATTTTTTGTACTTATATTCAATAGCACTAATAATTTTGCTTGGTATGAGACCTGGACACTATACTGTAAATTAGGAATTCTTTATAGCGCACATAGATTTAAGCTTATGGTAAAACTGCTGATTAAAAAAACTTATTTTTTCTATTTTGTGCCTCGCTGAGGCTGCAGTGGATAAAATTGCGGGACTGCAGAAAAAAAATAAGAAAAGAAAAGCAAATGAATATTCATAAACAAGCTTCTAGAAATTCTTTAAGTAGGGACCAGGCACAACAGGCCAACAGATATCATGCTTCAATTGCTGAAGGAACTAAGTCATACTTATGTCAGAGCAGGTGAAAAAGGTTACAAAATTAAGGGCGTGGTCGCTCCTCGAAGATCATGGTTTGGAAAACTCAAAATAATTGTCTGGAGTGTCAAGGCAGAGTGAATAGCTTTGAGCATAATGAAATTTTAGGAATTCGGCATGGTGACAGTTCGCTAGTGCGGCGAGACCTAGGTAGGGAAGAAAATTCGACGGAGAAGGATGCCTGTTACACAGACAAGCTAATCAATCTATACAGACAAACTAAAGCACATTAAGGACCGGCTGCATAATTTTACCAAAGCTGTCTTGTGAATAAAACAGTGCCAGGTTTTATGTGCACAACTTAATTCACAGGTCGTGTCCTGGCGTTTACATCTGGCTCGGAGAACCCCCACTTTGTCGAGAAAGTGGACAGAGGCGTCCGGTACGCGCTAACCGTGTCTTTCTCCTGCGATCCCTCGAAGGCCATCCGTGACCCTGGCAGGCCTCGGCCAATCGTCTGAGCTACGACTTGTCATGAATAGCAATGCAGTCTGCGCAGACTGGTGTGCTGTAAGGCTGTTGCTGAATGTGATGTTGAGATGTTCTATGCAATTTCGTACTTCTGCGTATGTATAGCGGAAACGGAAGTGATACAAACTTTGTATTTGCGAAATGCCGAGTTTTACGGCTGAGGCACTTTTGACTTGTGCTAGGGCAGCGACGTTTGTCCATAATCATTTGAAAATTTTTCGGTAGTTGCCATATGAACGAACTTATTAGCACATTTGCATTACTTACACTAATCGAGGAAACGGAAATTTAACAAGTGTTTAATGCACAAATGTCTTGTTTTTTTCTTTGAAACTTCTCATGTGCAAAATTATGCAATGACATTCTTTATAGTGATTATAGGCATCGTTAATAGGGCAGAGTGCATTTTTTCTGTCAGTATATGGTTTAGCAATTGGGGATGTGAAAGCGGAAGCTTTCATTCTAAAAAAGAAGTACAAGTTTTCATAATTTTCAATTTTTGTGCATAGTATGTGACATTGCCTCGAGTGATAGTATTTCATGACACTCTACATAATCTATATTGAGTAGTTCTGTAGTATACCAAAAATGTGATTGATAGACGAGATGGTAGGTCCGTGCATAGGTGTGAAAAACGCCACCTCTAGGGCAATATGGGGCAGTATAGTTGTACGTGATCATGAAAACTATCACACTTTTAAAGCCACGCCACGTAAGGTGCCGCAAGGTGTCCCAGTAGACTCTCGATGATACGATTACGGTTGATCCGAATTTCGCGATGATGCGAATTTCACGGTTGTTTCTGATGAACTACGTTATTTAAAATGCGCTGTGATTCGGTGTTATACGAACGATTTTCCCAGCCACCGCGGATGATAGGAACGTGCGATGTGCCGCTGCACGCGAGTGGTGTAACGCGACTTTCCTGGGGGGGGACAGGCCCGTTCACACTTGGGCTCGAATGCGGCAAAACTCCCCGTAATTCCCCTCGCTTCGCCGCCTACGTGGCCGGAAAACCACGATATAGCGCGAGAACAGAACGATGACACCGAGACAAGAAGGACACGAGTTCTCGTGTCCTTCTTGTATCTGTGTCGTCGTTCTGTTCTCGCGCAATTACTATCGTCATGTCATACCAACTAGCCCAAGCTGCCACACGGAAAACCACGCCCCGAGGCCGACGCAGAAAAAAAAAAAAAAAAAAACGGTCCGACACCTATTTTTCTATCTACCAATCGCCTATCGTTTTGACGGCACGCCTCAAACCACGTGATGTAAACAACCGGCGGCATATTCAGCATGGCGCCAAAGGCGTCGGCGTTACTTGTGTCGGCGGTGGCTTGCTACGGCTTCGCTGTACTACGGCGCAACTACCCGAGCTGTGAGAAGTTCACGGCCTCGACAGGGACGCTTTCATCGAGAGCCTGGTTTAGATTACGATCGCCGAGAACAGCAGAAGTAGAAAAAGGTGCAGCAGCAACGAGTCTGCAAGCCCGCAAAGTGGTAGGTGTTCTCTGGTGTTTCGCTTTCTCACAGCCGGCTGAATCCCTCGCCGCCGCTGCCGGTGCGCCGGCTCGTGTCATTCCTGCTATCGCTTCTCCCGAAACTACGTTTGAAAAGGTGCGAGCTGTTTTTTTCACTGATTTGCATGAACAACTAGAATGCGGCACGAAATTCAACGTAAAATAGACTGAATCCTCCGAGAATCGAAGGCGGCGGTGGCATTGCACAAGGGGCAGAACGAATGTGAACGTTTTCGACGCACGTGGACGTTGTTTTCCAACCGCTCTGGCGCTTTCGTTTTCAAAAACTTCGTTTGCTGTAGGACTGATTTTTCTCGTGTCAACTTCGCGGCGCGGTTTTCCGGCAAGCGTGAGTACGAAACCGCAGTACGGTTTCATTGCTTTCCTGCGGTTTTCTTGAGCGACAGCGAAGGTAGAAAAGTTCAAAAAGAACATCATGGAATTTTAGATGCGAAGCGACTTTTGCTCGGGTCTCTGTGTCCGTCCCTCGGCGACGGTCCGCTCCCCCACCACGCATTCGCCAACTTCGCCCTCCCCCTCTCTCTTAGCGTGAGCGTGAGGACCTCTTGTCGCACTCACGGGAGGAGGTGGCAGAGCGTGGGATTCGCTCGGAGGATTTCAAGCTGGACGGACGTGCCCTCGCGATCTCTGACGCCAGCGTAGCTCCCGCCGACTGGTTCGCCCTCCGCAGTCCCCTGACGCCGTGCAGCTCTCGCATTGTGGTACCCCGCCCTTGGACTGCTTCGACCGGATCCCCACTTTCCTATCTCCTTCTATTTTCCGTCGCTTGCCTCTCTATTTCTTTATATATATATATCCTTCTATTCTTTTTATCCCTCTTTACCCCCACCCCTATAAGGCACTGCGCCGTGTCGCCCCTGAGGCAGACAGAAATTAGGTGCCTTTTTCCTCTTCCTTACAACCACAACCAGGTGGCAGAGCGCTGCCTTTGCTTCGTTTCACCTCTGCCGTTTATGTCTTCGTCACGCTGGCATGTAAGGCTGCTCGCGCTCGCATCGTTGCACTCTCCTAGCAGGGCTGGGTGTTCACTTTGCGGCACACGCATGGTAGTACACACAAATGGGAGGGGAGGGAGGGTAAACGAAACAAACACATGTACATATAAAGCACAAGTGAACAGCAGCGCTGCTTTGTATTCCCACATGGTTCCCATTAGTGAGAGATGGTGTAAATTTTCCAGCAAGCAGCAGGTGACGCAAATAAATTAGATTTAACAAGTTTTTGTTCATATGAATTCAGGATGATACGAACGTTTTGCATGCTTCCTACGAATTCATCATCGAGATTGTACCGTACGTAATATCCATAAGAAATAACGTTATTGAAATAGCTGCCATCCACATTTTTGCTGGTCTCAGTCGAAAGAAAACTATCAAGTGAAGCTTGACAAGCTTAGGTGTACATTCCTTGAAACTTGCTTTTGTACCTTTGGCAGAAAATTATAAACGAAAGAGAGGTGAGTGCCCAATGTTACCGGCATTTCATTTTGTGCCAAAACTTCGGTTCCATTGCATTGGTGCAATGTAACACACTTCGACGTATCACCTTGTATTGTCTTTTAATGTGGCAACGTTTTCTCCGTTAATCTGCTTCTTTTACAATTCTGTGTACTATTTGCCGACGAGATTAACCTCGAGACGATCTCAAAATCTACACCTTCACGAGAAGACGGTGAGCAGCAACTTGAAAATAGCATCTTTGGTAATTTCTTGTTTTTTTGCAGTCCATTTTTGTGGCTAGGAGAAACATACTTAACTAACAGCGGCCTAGCGTTTGCATTCACTGGCTCCACATCAAATGTGTGATACAAGTTTGTACAGTCACGGGATGTTAGGATGTGCATTGCATAAATGGTGTTGCTAAGAGCAGCCAGTTAACCGAGTGACACAATGCTTATGAAGGGTGTGAGAGTTCCATAATAATGCCACCGATCTTGAAGTATATCAATCACTTAGATTGGCGTACATACACCTACAACATAGTATATATATATATATATATATATATATATATATATATATATATATATATTTTTGCATCTCTTTAATTGAGGTGATGCATTATTGTTTTCGTTAAACATTGCACAACGTTATATGCCAGTTCAGTATTTACTGTGCTTTTGTGTAGCTGCCGCACGGGTCTTGACAAAGGAGCCCCTGACTCTCCTACCAGTGCATTCTGTCTCCTCATCTGCTCTAATAGGTACTAAGGAACAAATTGCTTTTTCAAAGTATTTTTTTTACCAATGTAGTTAGGTGTATCTCTGCTTGTTTGAATGTTCTCGCATTTCATTGTTAATAAAAGATTTTGTTGTATGTGCGGGTCAGCATTTCCTTCTAGGTGCTGTATAGTTACATAAGTTACATAAAGGCAAACTAGGGGCATATTTCTGTCCCACTGCAATGATGCCCTGTCTACTTTGCATGCTTTATTTTGCATCATTGACGCACACCTCGAACTTCAAAGTTGAAAGCAGCGTGCGGGCTATCGGTGTTACGTAGTATGCTTGTCAGAAAAGTGACGAGCGCCTTGTTTGCAAGAAAGAACAGGCAAACAAACCAAATGAATACTACAGTTGTGGGACCCTTAATATACCCTCTTTTTTGCTAGAGTAAGTTTTTTTATTACTTTACCAATTACCGTAAAATTTCATGCAACAACCGTTTACACATAAGGGCTGCACAGCAATCTTGAACGCCTAACCTTGAAAAACAAATATGATAAAAATATTGAGAAAGAGAAATTTTTACAGATATATTCTGTAGGTATAAATGACACGGGGGGTGTACAACTACTGTTGTAGTGATTCGAGCTTTGCAAGTTCAATCTCCACTAAAGCCAAGCCACTTTCTTGACTTTTCTGGACACTCCAAATAAGAACCACGAATAATGCGCTTCATGCTTCCTTTGCATCATTATCTATCACTTTCATTAGGACATGTCTGATAAAGAAATGGCACCTCGATTAATTTCCATTATTTCATCCAAGTAACTGTTAACAGTTTTACCATAACACTGATATTCTATTGCCATGGGTGGCATGGGAGATCACCTAATCCACGAATAGGCTGGTGAACAAAGTGAGCACAGAAACAAAAGACGAGTAGTTAGTGGCATGAGGTGGATAAATAAATAAGTTAGTCATTAAAATGAGTAGCATGATTATGAAAAGGAAGAATGTGCATATCAGAACTCTTTTGGTGCTAGCCTGACAAATGGCACATGAATCCGTACATGAATCCAAGTATGCACACTCCAAGTAAATTTTTGGCGACTCCCGAGGCTACAAGTATTTTGCACGTATGCCATGGTATACTGGGCAGATGCTGTGGCACTAAAGCACAAGAAGCTGTTCACACGAGGTTTTCGATGAAATATTTGTCAAATGTTAAGATTGTGACTTGCAAGTAGCCATAAAACATTTAAACCACGGTGCGGACCTTTAATTTCACATCTTCCAAAATATCCTAGAACTCCAATGCAACTTTTAGTGTTAACAATCATAAATCGATAAAGAAGGAATTCGCTACGGGCGGCACGAGAGCGCCACCGAGTTATTACGACCCATATGCAGTGCATTGAAGCTCCCGAGGGCGCTATTTGCACACCTTCATATAATAGCACCTTTTGATAAGTGTAGGTACTAATGTTCGTGGAGTACATATGTAACGCTCAACTAACGACTTAGCTGAGTTTGGGGGTCTCGCGTGTCAAAACCATGATGCGATATGGGGTGCGATTCAGTGGCAGGCTTTGCATTGCGTCTTCAACAAACGCCCGAATCCAAGTGTGCAGGTGTTCTTGCATTTCAGGCTTCCATGTGGCCAAGAATCAAAACGGTATCCACGAACTCGGTAGCATGCCAACTGAGATTCTAAGCAACCACACTGGATGTAGGTGCTGCGAGCTACTGATGAAACAGCCAATTTAAATAGGCCTACCCCCGTATTCTAGAACGCCCCTTCACTCAACGCTCCACCTTCACTTGAGAAAGCCGATGGGAGCGCCATCTCAAGGCAGGGAAAGTCACTGCATATCAGTGATAATTTGCTGCTATTGTTGAGTAGCGCAGTGTCATTTTCAGCCGAGCAGCGGCGCAGTGTGCAACGTGGTCAAGTGAAGGGTGAAAGTCGAGTCGAGGAGCGTTTGTGAATACGGGGGCTAGTGTTATTATAAAGAAGTCAAATGGATTTCATCTGGCCTAAACTGAATGATATAGACGTAGACCACTTGTGGTTCCAGCAGGACAGCACTGCGGGCCACACAGCAGATGTCGCAATGAAAGTGCTACATGGACTATTTGAGGGTATGACGGTACAGCTCTCCGCCGTGACGGTTGCCACCCATATCTTGCGATCCGGCACTACGAGACTTCTTCTTGCGGAGTTTCTTGAAGTCGTAGGTCTATACCAATCGGCCCCAATCGACACCTCCTTAGAGCCAACATAACCCAAGCCATTGCTCCAATAGACCTCTCCCTGTTGGCAAACGCTGTGGCATCACTGCAAGCACCTGGCCCACAATCCCCTCTGTCAGAGCAGGTGCTGGTTGCAGGTGCGAAATAGTTCCGGTGGCGGCATATTTCTGCATAGAAGCGCTGCATGTGTCTGCACTCTTTCGACAAAAGTTTCTGTGAATTACTGTTTTCTAAAGTCGCAGCTTAAAGGTCATAGCCTGGAATGCACAATTCTGTGAAGCCAGCATCCGGCAATTAGCTCGCAGTAGATGGCAGCCAAAAAAAAAAAAATATTCGAAAGCGATGTTGTGCACGTTTGAGAAATGTTTGCATGGCGTGGATGTGAATGTACTCTACTTCCACCGGGACACGTGCATTGCAGTTTTAAACGAGGTACAGCATTGGCGGCAGTATCATTTTGAGCTGCTGTGCACGTGGTCTCCGATTTTCACACACTGTGCGAAATTCTGATGAATTGATTGATTGATTTGTGGGGTTTAACGTCCCAAAACCACTATTTGATTATGAGAGACGCCGTAGTGGAGGGCTCCGGAAATTTTGACCACCTGGGGTTCTTTAAACGTGCACCCAAATCTGAGTACACGGGCCTACAACATTTCTGCCTCCATCGGAAATGCAGCCGCCACAGCCGGGATTTGAGAAATTCTGATGAATGCAGTAGGAATTATTCTTTACTTTGCGTTAGGCTGAGGCTAAGAAAGCTCCGTGAAAATCAAAGCGAAGTTATCCCCTACGGCATTTCACATAAGCCACTTAATACTTAAGTGATTTTACACATGATAACTTATTCGTATACATGTGATTTTACACACGATAACTTATTCGTATACATAATAATCTCTTGGCAAGTTATCTCGCTGCATCCGAATCTTGCAATGTGCTCGCGAACTTGCTTTGCTCCTTTAGACGTCGTACACAAACTTGTAATGCGCATTGTCAATTCATAAGAATTGACGATGCCGTGCTGTCAGTGCATTTTTATGTTGACTAAAATGTTGAATCGTAGTGTTTCGTCGACAACCAATCAGTGCCACTGGCCCACAATGAGTGCCAATGTTTTCGCAAACAAGATGCATCGTTATTCACACAGCGCACACCACGCTTGATATTCTCAGTAGCACCGTCCATAAAGGTAACCAATATTGTCGATGCCGTTCAATGCACACTATGCACCACAATAAACACGGCACATTTTTCGAGACCATGCTGTTGTTTCTCACACAGGCCACCACATGGGTTACTTCTCCAAGATAAACTGCAAGCCAGCGAGGCAAGTTCTTTGTCGCACAGTTTACCACACAACTATATCTTCTCTGGCATATACTACAGCTAATCTTGCAACAGAAAGATGTTTGAGCTTTTAAAAAAAGGAAGAAAAACATGCTCCAAGCACAGTATTGAGCCACCAGCAGGGGTGTTTTGTCAATCGCTGCCTTGCACGTGCGCTGGCGACGTCACACTGCGACGTACCCCGGTAGAGGTCTATCCAGCCAGATCTATCAGTATATGGTCGTATTATATTGTACTGCTCAGATCCGTGCCGCTGTGAGAAACCGTGACAGGCATTTCGAACATAGTGGAGTACACGGGTGTTTAAAATAAGAAATCCATTTTGTGAACACCTCACACATGGCTTGCTATATTTTTCATGTCTTGATGTGAACACATTATGCAAATGAATACAAACACTGAGCCGTCAGCATCAAGAAAAAGGCCTTTAATACATAAAAGTCATATCAATGTACACAGGAAATAAAATAGCTTTAGCGTGCACCTATATATAATTACAAACGTTGCCGTCGTGCCGCTTAATTGCATTTTTTTTTTTCATACATATAGCACGTTCCGTAGTTATCCTAAACCAACTCAAAGCCTCTTCGGACACAAACACAAAAGACTTCGCAACGATAACACAATCGCACATGACCAGCCGTGCTTTAATTAAGGATGACAAGAATGCAATAATTGGGCATAGTACTAAACACGACCTACACGAAAGCAGAGTTCTTGGAAAAGATGGCCAATGTTTTAAATGTCGGCAACAATCGGATGTTACTTCCGATTCATTCCTTCAAGTTATGTTGACGGCATTGAGAAATGGCGAGCACAGACTACTTTCGATGTTGCATTTTCCCCCCCGCCCCACCCCACGAGAATGTACACTTCACATGCAGTACTGCAATCAAAATCAGACTCCCTCAAGTTGAATGCTACCCTGATAGCTCTGAAGAGTTACTTACCAGCCGACACCTTTTACTTAAGTTACTCTTAAGAGCGGCATCTCGAAACTCAGATGGTTAGTACTAGTGTGCAATTCTTCGCGCATGGTTATAAAAGATAGCTGCTCTTAATCCGAAATTCCAATGCAGCCACAAGCGAATCCTATTAAATTTCCACTTAGCACACTGGCCTAAAAAAGAAAGATCTCCGTTAAGCGTTCGTTGGCATATCGCAGATGTCGGCACTGCCAACTTGCACAGACCTTGTTGCAACTGCAGTCGTGTGATGGTGCATTTTATTTATACATTGCATCCTCGAGTGACTTGCAGTCCAATTCGCAGTTGTGCGTTCAGAGCGCCAGTCTTCTGTTTAAAAGACGTACCACACTTGGATACATGACAGCGAAAGTGCCTCTATCCAACCATATATGTATATTTTTTTTCCTCGCACAAATGCGGATGCCGACATCCCCACTGTAATCTCCGATTGAGTCGTACGACCAGCCGACTGTAAAGTAAAAGCACGACCAGCTGGTTGCTCGTGGCACCACCTTGCTAAAGGGATTTAATAAAAGCATTTGTTTTTCGTTGGGCGGGCAATAGTTCGTGGGGTTGTCTCGCACAGCCAACGAGCGGTCGTTTCATATTATAAAAAAAAAGGGGAAGGGGGAATAAGGCAGAGATGAGGAGTGCCTCTTTCCTCTACAGCCTCCTTTTACGAAAGAACAACCCTTCGGGCACTGCACGAGAAAGACCACCAAGAGTTATTAACCGACTGCCCCACACTTCTACCCTAGCAAGTTCAACTTAAGGACCAGAAGTGTGCGTATCCTATAATGTGCCAAGACTGTACAATCGCATCAAGCAGGCCAGGGAGGGGCAAGCACTCCTCAAACGAAAGAGTTCGTCAAAACACCGCATGCCCTTCTTGGACGCGTCAAGAGACGTGCGAAGTTTAGTCGAAGCTTATCAGGGCTGCCTCCTGCACTGGCGGTGGAGCCCCGGCCTGCGGCGCGCCCATCGCAGACTCGTTGGCGCTCGGCGGCCGGTGGTGCTGTGCTGGTGGAGAGGCTGCTGGGTTTTCCTGGTGCGGCATGGCTCCGTGCATCATCGGCATGCCCATAGACATGGCTGCAAGACGCGCATTGAGGAAAATGTTTCCGGTTAGTGAATGCAGGTTGCACGGCTGTCTCCCGTACAGGTATACAGTAATGCGACATGTGTACTGCTTTCAGCCGTCAAAGAGCCCAGCATTACTTTTTCAGTGTGATCAGAAAACGCTACCAATCAGAAGTTGGGGGCTCCTGAGCACACAAGAGCCAAACATTACAGTGCAGCACGCAGCCTGGAATCGACACCCAAATCACTGCGCCATATACTGAAGTCCACGGCCATTGACCGATTTCATCATCGTAACTTCCATAACTGCCGTTGCTGCCGGGAGATGCAGCCACGTGCCTGCGTGCGATCATTCAGAAAATAAGTCGCATGTTCAAAGAAAAAAAAATTAAAAAAGAAAGGTTCAAGGTCGCGATGCATGGTGACGAAGAAACTCTTCTTGCCTCATCAACACCCCACCCCGCATAGCGTTCAGCATGCTCAATGGCACGAAAATAGTGAGAAAGCGCTTGAAAGTGCGGCAAATATCTGCGGCTCCGCTCACGTTTTACCAATTTGAAAGCTTTCTGCAGCAGTTGATTCATGCGGCAGCTTCTTCAACGGAAACCATTAAATGTGTGTTTGAAGAAGAATTGCAGGCTCCTTTACTTGTGGCTTTGCGGTACATGGGCTTCTCCTGCAGAGGCGTCTTCACTGCATAGCTGCCTCACCATGCAGTAAACCATCTTCCAGGGAGGTTAGTAGCGGTGAGATATACGTCTAGCAGTACATTTCCAATTCTTCGAAAGTTTGGGAAACATAAAATTTGCGTTAAACCGAAGTTATGCTGGTCTCGCAGCTCGCATTTGACGGGTCAAAGCGTCCGCTATCCAGCCAGTTAACGGACGAACACTCGTGAACATTTAAACAAAAGTAACTTTAATTAACAGGAATTGGGGTCACATTTCAACAAACATTCACAAGCACTCAGTAAGTGCCCCGTAAAAAAGCGGTGCTGTTGCTCGGGCTGGTAGGGCGAGTCTGCCGGCCGCTTGGCATTTCTTCTTCTGTCGACGACCGGTGTTTTCACTCTCTCCGTGAGCCGACAGAGAAGATGACAAATGACGCTCTGAAGGTCGTTTGCGGTGCCCGTTTAAAGTGGCCATAACAAAGGGAAAAGGGGTTCCAAGACGTGGAAGTAGCCCCTATTAGGGGATTAAGCGTCTCCCCCACTTCCCTTGGCGGCACTTGAAAGGCAAACACGGCTCCTGGCCGCTCTCTTCGAGAGGGGACGGCACACTCCCCGTCTGGTGTCTGCTTCTTAGACGCCACAGTTTGTTAATGGCGAAAACAAGGGCACCACTTCCGATATCGGTCGGCAGAGTTTCCTTTTTGCGCCATTCCTTGCAATCTTCACCTCCACCTTGTGCACCATTCCGTCCGCTCTGGGCAGGCTTTGGGTGACAACGCCGATGGGCCGATCGTTGCGATTTGCTTCTTTGTCCCTGATGAGCACGACGTCGCCTTCTTTTATATACTTTCATGAAGTGCACGAAGCGCTCTTTTGTCTCAGGGTGTCCGAAGGTGTCGTCGAGCCGTTTCCACACGATGTTTAAGCCCTTCGAGAAGTCATCCACATGAACAGATTTCAACCTTCGGACTTGATGCGATGACTCAGGACCAAGCCATTTGATTAGAAGGTAGAGCTCTTCCTGCGCAGAAAGGTCTACACCTCTGATGACGCCTTTGAAAGACGACTTCCAAGCTCGAAAGTTCTCAGGTCGATCATCAAACTTTGTAAGTACTGTAGAGACTAGGTCCTTGCGGCACAGGAATTTAAGGACGCCGGCAAGCTCTGAGCTTGAACTGTTAGGTGCTGGCGTGTACGCAGGCGGCTGGTGGTAGTCACGGAAGTCCGGGAGGTGGTTGGTTACTTCGGCATGCTCCAAGCTCTGGCTTCTCGGATGAACAACAGGCACCCGAAGAGACGCAAGCTCGGCATCACGTATGGCGGCTTGCTCAGTGATGTAGCTCGAAACCCGTAGTGTGTGGTCTAAAGGTGGGTGTGGGCGCACACACTCCCCGCCATCCTGTTCCACAGCTGCCTCGAGTGCACTTGCCTGAGCGTCTGCAGCAGCTGCCTCTTTTTCATGTTGTAGTACCTCAAGCTCGGCCTCAATTCTTGCCTTTTCTAAGCGCATTGCGGCCTCTTTACGACCAAACTGAGCTCTTGCTTTGACGGCCTCTGCTTGCGCGCGGGCCTGCACAGCAGCCAAGCTAATCGTGGAGGAGCCCGATCGTTGTGATCGCGAGGAAGCTCTTGAGTGAACCGATAGAAAGAACTGCGATGCTGTTTCATGTGCCTTGTCGCGTTCCTGTGGCGTAGCCTCTCGTAACTTTTCGCTCACGATCGCCTTACGGTCTTCATCGATTACCTGTCGGAGCCGTAATTCGTGTCTGGCTTCAAACGTCTTCGCCTTCTCAAGAAAGGCTGAGTATCTTGCGGTAGCACGTTCGTAGCGCTCGTAACTTGCACGAAGGTGCGTTTTGGCGCCGGTAAACTGTTCTCCCTTAGCGCGTGACAGTGCCTGAACAGCGCTCTGCACGTTTTTCCAAACAGAATCTAGTTTACGGCAGTGCTCTTCGCGGCTCGTTTGGTAGATTTCTTTAGCCCTCGTCGATAGGGTTGTTTTTCTTTGCGGCCGAACGTTTGATGCAGAAGCTTCATCTTGTGGTGTGACATTTGGCGTCAGCTCGTCCTGGTCCATTCTTGCTTGCACGTTTTGTCCCGGAGCGGACGTATGTGAAACAATGGTGCTAAGCTGCGCGTTAAGCGTTGAAAGATGAAATGAGCCCACCTTGTTGCTGCCCTTCTGCTGTCAGCCGCTCAACTCCTCGGCGATGATATCCTTGCAATGGGCGTGTGTCTGGGTTCAACCGGGGGTCTTGCCGTGGCGACGTAACCCATTGCCGGCGGACGTTGAGTTGGCGGCCGATGGCAGTTGAAGCGCCTTTTTACTGTGAAATGAGCCCACCTTGTTGCTGCCCTTCTGCTGTCAGCTGCTCAACTCCTTGGCAATGATATCCTAGCAATGGGCGTGTGTCTGGGTTCAACCGGGGGTCTTGCCGTGGCGACGTATCCCAATGCCGGCGGACGTTGAGTTGGCGGCCGATGGCAGTTGAAGCGCTTTTTTACTATGCTGGTCTCGCAGCTCGCATTTGACGGGTCAAAGCGTCCGCTATCCAGCCAGTTAACGGTCGAACACTCGTGAACATTTAAACAAAAGTAACTTTAATTAACAGGAATTGGGGTCACATTTCAACAAACATTCACAAGCACTCAGTAAGTCCCCCTTAAAAAAGCGGTGCTGTTGCTCGGGCTGGTAGGGTGAGCCTGCCGGCCGATTGGCATTTCTTCTTCTGTCGACGACCGGTGTTTTCACTCTCTCCGTGAGCCGACAGAGAAGATGACAAATGACGCTCTGAAGGTCATTTGCGGTGCCCGTTTAAAGTGGCCATAACAAAGGGAAAAGGGGTTCCAAGACGTGGAAGTAGCCCCTATGAGGGGATTAAGCGTCTCCCCCACTTCCCTTGGCGGCACTTGAAAGGCAAACACGGCTCCTGGCCGCTCTCTTCGAGAGGGGACGGCACAGAAGTCGAATACTATAGCATTCAGTTTATGCATAGTTATATCTGATAATTCCTAATAACAAACCAGACTATACTGCAGTGAAATGTTTCATAACATTGAAACCTGACTGCACTTGCACACCTTCGAAGCACTATCATATCCAACAAAGTAACAACACTGTGCAGTTTACGTGTAGGTGTACGAACAGGCATTTTCATGAAGGGGAGTGAACTTACCCTGCTGCATGCTGAATGCCTGGAAGTCCATGGGAAGTCCCATGGGAGCGGGCATACTCATGGGACCATACTGGGCCTGCCCCATCATAGCTGCGTGTGGCGCCGTCCCCATCATGTACTGCATGGGTACCGTGGTTGGCACAGCGTGTGTTGGGGACCGGTACGGTGGCGGCATCGTTGGCATGGGCATAGGAGGCCTTGCTCGTTGCTGCTGCGACGGGATCTGGGAGGGCATCGACATTGGTGCAGAGTGGGGTGGCAGCGGGGGCATCGAGAGGTGTCCTTGTGGAGGCATCGCCTGTCCCTGAGGTGGTACCGAGTGTTGTCCTGGTGAGGGCATGATGGTGTGTCCTTGCGTCGTCATGGCATGCGGTTGTCCTTGTGGTGGCATGGGGTGTCCTTGCGAGGGCATTCCCTGCGGGATGGGTTGGCCTTGAGGAGGTGGCATCACTTGACCTTGTGCCGGTCCCACCGGAGGCATGGGCCCACCGCGGAGTTGCGGAGGGAGGTGCATGTGGGAGTGGTCCGGAGGTCCTCCCATGTTGACCGGTGGACCGGGCTGCTGCGGAGGCATTCCCTGAGGAGGCATGCTCTGTGGGGGTAACCCCGGGGGCTGGTTGGGAAATCCGGCGCCGCCGTGGTGGTACTGCTTCTGAAGTTCGTGCCGCATCTGAAGCTCCCGCTCCTGCTCTTGCATCCGTTGCAGGGCAAGCTGATGCTGGTACTGCAAGTACTCCTGCAAGAATCAATGGTGCGCATAACACGTCTTTCTGTATACACAGAGGTGAACACTCGTTGAGGCTAGCGAAATACAAACAGCCATGACTGCAATCAAGTCAAATGCGATGTCTCGCATAGCGAAAACAAAACTCAAGAGATGCACTGTAGTGGAGGGACACAAGATCAACTCTGACCACCTGGAACTCTCTAATATGCACCAAAATCCAAGCCCATGTGTGCTTTTGCGCGTCGCCCACATCAAAATGCAACTGTCGTGGCTGTTCAGTGAAACCATGTGTTTGCATTAGCGTAACACCATAGCAGCTAAGCCAACTGAATGGGCCCCTGCTATTTCTAGGAGTGCTGCTTGTAAATGAGTAAGTTAACAAGGCCAGGTCCTACCTGCTTCTTCTGCCTCATGATGTGCAGTTTCTGGGCCATCTGGATCTGCCGCTGCCTCTCGGCTTCGTCCGCCTCCCGTCGGAGTTGTTCGCGGTGCTCCTCTCTCAGGGCGTCCAGGGCGGCACGGGCATCTCTGATCTGGGCCAGCTTGTCCTGCAGACCTTCGTAGTACTCTGCGTAAAAAAGAGTCCGTGAGGAGAGAGCGACAACATATGAACTCGCCGCGTATTTCAAAAGTGAAGTAATTTATAGCAATGCAGTTGATCTAAAGCAACGGCTGGAGGGCCCCACGCTAGGAAATGACGCGGGTCTGAGCACGTCAGTATTCAATTCCGACCTTCTGGCACAGAAATGACATATGGTCATCAGAGTGATATAAGATGAGGATAGGTTATTAACATTCAAGAGGCTTTCTTTAGAATAGTCACACACATACATAGGTGGATGGGTAAGGTCATGTGCAAATGCGTGTCAGAGTTGGCATAATGCAACTACATGGCAATGGGCACCAAACAACCTATTTCATAATGCTGCAGTTTCATCGCTTGGTTTATGCATTGCGCTTCCCAAATGCGGTTTTGCTACACGTAAACATTAAGAAATTCGACTGCATATGCTGTTAAGTATAGCCACCGTAGTCTACACATTCAAACTAATAGTCACTGAACATGCGACGAGGGAGGTTGGCTCAAGTAATGGAGGACAATCTGTGAATCTTTCCCTGCGTTATTGGACATAGCTGGTCGCATAAAGGTGTGCACAGGAAAAACAGAGGAGATGCAACGGCCTGCCCTAGTTCTCTAAGGTGGGCACTAACCCCCGTATTCAGAAACGCTGCTCGACTTGAACGTGACTTGCCACCGACTTCAATGCAGCACAAAAGCGTTTCGAATGCGCTGTTTTTAGGCGGTGCAAAGGCAGCACAAACACACAGATGCATTTCAAATGCGCTGTATTGAAGGCAATTTTAAGTCTAGTTCAAGTTGATGAGCGTTACTGAAAAGGGGGGTAAGTCTGCCTATTTGGCACCTGCCCGTGCTTTAAAGCACAGCGTTATAAGTAATGGTCTTGCACGTTTTCGACGACAATGGTAGCCGAGGACAGCCTGATGGTGCATTTTAGGAGATGTTTACTTGCCCCCTGCATCTCCGAAAAGCTAAGGACCAAAGACAGGTTGTTAAGAGTCACATCATTGCGTCATTCTCCGTTTTGCAACTACACTCAATAACAAAGTTGCATCTCACACGAAAATAAATTACTTATACCCGAAATTTGTTATAAGGTATACTCCTAACACTATTCTTTAACGTCTTCATTATGAGCAATGTTTCGCTATATCTGGCTTCATCATATCAAGGTACAAGTGTATTGCAAAGCTTTTTTTTCTTTCAGACTCAACCAATGGGTGAAAATAAGCTGCCCAAATGGCTCTCCTGAGCAGGCCTAATTGTGATTGAGTTAGGGCTGTAAGTTAAAGGGGTACCGATATGAACAATTTTAGCCGATTTTTTTTTTTGTTGCATCATATGAAAGGCCAAACCCTCAAGTGCCTTGAAGATGTAAAGTTACGCATGAATGAACCCTGAAAAGGCAAAAGAAAGAATAATATTGGTCTGTACCCTACCCTGACATTACAACATGGCACAAGCTTTTCATCATATGCTCGCACAAGGTATTGTGACGTTTCCATGCAGTGACCATTTCGAAAGTTTCGGTACACTACGTCATCAGAACACCAGAATTAGCACTGTAGCCTGATTTCACGCTAGTGACAATTTCGGTAGGGCCAGCAAGAGAAAACTGACATCAATATCAAAATACAGTATCTTATCACATTTTACTAAGCGTCACACTTGCTCAGAGACGTCTGTATACAGAAGATTTGTATGGCAATGTGAACTCGCCTTCGAAAAACAGTGCGAGTACCCCTTAATGGGGAGAACACAAACAAGCAAACAAATGACTCACCGCGCAGGTCCTCCTGTTGTTGGAGGTGATGCAGCAGCTGCGAGTGCATGTTAGTGACGCTCATGAACAGGCTCTGCACGTAGGAGTCGTTGGCCACAGGCCTTCCACGAGCCGCATTGCTCTGCAGTCGGTTGACAAACACCTCCAGCGTAGAGCGCAGCTGGGCGACGAACTCCTCAAGCTGAGAGTCCGCCTCGCCACCGATAATGTCCACTTTCTGGAATAGCGGCAGGGAGATCGTCATGGCCGTGACGTTGACACGGTGCTAGTGTGACATAACGCTAAAACCTGAGGGCTGCCGTTATCTGGGGCCTCACAACTACAACAGCCTTTCCGTTCACTTGCATTTGCTTTCATGTACTCTTGTCGTCCTTTATGAAAGGGTACACGGGAGCGCGTGTCCAGAGCTCGGAGGTGGCCGCCTACAGCGCCATGAACCGACAGCCAAACAAAACACATCTCCTTTCAGAGTCATCTATAGACGAACCAAATAACTAATCACGGCCTGTCTCAATAACTAGTCTCCAGGCGCGCGCTTGCGAGCGCGCGCCTCCAGACTGGTCGTGACCTGCCGTGACTGGTCATTTGTGCTGGGTCTCGTCTGCCCACCACGGTCGATTTGTCCGGAGCAGATGATGCACTGCAGGCATCGCCAGTTGGGCTATCGTAGCGACAGCGTAATCCAGCAGCGCTTGCCGACCGGCCGTGGTTGCTTATTTTGCTTGCCTATAGATAACGCCGAAAGCGAACATGTTTTCTTTTGCTGTCGGTACGTGGCGCTGTAGGCGGCCGTGCAGAGCGCCGGCCACTCGTTCCCGTGTTCTATTTCATACAGCACTATAGAGTATGTACACTAAAACCTCATTATAACAAACTTGCATCTTACACGATGGGGGTTGTGTGTGTGTGTTTTTATTTTTTTTTTTTTGCTCTACGTGCATGTAATTTAGCGACTACAGTGTCATTAAGCCAGCCTCAAGTCAAGTATTTAGTTTACCTCAGCGTTTTTAGGTGGAACGGTAAACGGCGAGCCTGCGGAGGTCGGTGCACTCGGTATAGGGCTCTGTCGCGACGGCAGACCGTCGACCGCGTTGGTGTCCTGTTGCTGCTGCTGTTGCTGCCGTTGTTCCCAGTAGGCGCGGTTCAGGTAGCGAGCCAACTCCGGGTCGCCGTCTGCCAGGTCCTTGCGGCGCGTCTTGTCCGAAGCCTTGTCGCCAGCCTGCTTTTGCATTCAACAAGCAGAGCGTGTCACATCCGAGATTTTGCGACTAGACGTACAGTGCGGGAATGCACAAAGAAGAGTAGTATTTGACATGCGAAGCGTTTACTTACAGCAAACTGATTGGAAAAGCAAAAGAGAAGTGCATGGCACGTTGTATATTTAGCGATCTCCACAATCAGCAGCATGCCAAAAACACGTGAAACTGCAATAACATTGTAAATAAGTGCAGCAAAAATCTGACCAGTCTTATGATTCCGCACTGTACGTCTAAAATGTTCATCGCAACAAGGTGCAGCTCTTTGCTTTTTCACACATCAGTCAAGATTTTTCAGGTTAGGCTAATACCCCTGTCACACGAGTACTCAAAAGCCTTTTTACGTGAGCGATCTTTTAAAAAGGGTTTTAAACAAAAAGCTTTCTATTAAGAGGCGTTGCCTCACAGACAAACAGCACTGACTGTCTCCTATTGGTGTCCTATTTCGAATGCACAACCGAAAGCGTGGCGCTAGCTTTCAAAACAAAGCCAGCAAAACAAAACTACGTATCTCGATATATAAAATCCAACGTCCCCCTCCGATCACTGTAGCCGTTGCTCTTTGTGTGCATCCAGAGCTGGCCATAAATGTTATGACGTTTTGCGTCCGTGCATGCGACCCACTAAGCGCCGCCATGTATCCCCGATCCTATCGACCTGCTTGCCCAAGAAAATAAGCTTCAAAGGGCTTATAATGCCTCCCTCAAGATACGAATTTTATTTGTATGATGAGCCTAGGTGACAGCAATTATATTTGCCCCCCCCCCCCCCTTTTTCACCAATTATAATTGCCGACAACCTCAGGTGCCGAACTTGCACACTCACGGCTCTGAAAGAGGTCGACGAACCCCGTTTACAGAAAAGACTGCTTCTGAAAAAGAGAACACCTGCTGTCGTGCGTCTGCGAGCAATACTCTGTCAGAAGTCTTTTTGTTTAAGTGCCCGTGTGACAGCGGAATAACCCATGCAATGGAATACTCAATTTCCGTCGTATGCCAAATGCGTTTCACGTGCCTCCGTTGCATTCTTTTGTAGGATCAGCAGTTTACGTTCGCCCAGCCGATGTTGTACCACAATCTAAGACTCCCAACTTACGAGCCTCTTCTACCGAAGTGTAGCTCCCTCTATGAGCAGGCGTCCAAGTTGAACCAAGCACTGGCCTAAAAATAAAATCATCCCCTCCCCCTCCTCGAGATCCAAGACTGCTGGTGGGTGAATTTAGAAGTGTAAAGAGAACTGCACAGCCTAGCCAGCTTTTATTTTGCGATGAACGTCTCACGACGCGTCTGTAATGATAATCTTAACAAATTCAATGTTTATACATCGTCAAAAGGTCAAAACATCAAGTGAACGCCTTGCCTTGGCAACTTTTTTTGCAACACAACACACAAAGCAGGACTCACATCGATGGCCGAAACCGGCGGACTTGACGAATTGGTTGTGGTCGTGTTCGACACTGTACTCGGAGGCTGCCACGATCTCCGCTGGTAAAAGAAAATAAAAAAAGAATGTGCATGCGCACGCAGTCCTTGGGTACACGGATGTAACTAATCGCTAGTTAATAAGAATTTTAGCGAAGCCATTACCGAGTTGAATCTTGTTACAACAAGATCTAACTGTAGAAGTTCTCAAAACTAAATCAAACACCAATAACGAAGATTGCTCATTACATGCTGCGTAACTACAATGCAAATCACTGTTAAGAATGAAATTCTGCTAGCTAGATGGATCCTAGAGGCATCCGAGAATGACACCAATCTGAATTCGTCATATCCTAGCATTCCATGCGCACAACAGCTTCCAGTGTCAGAATTTCTTTTAGATAGAAGTTGTAAGAAAGCTTTGACGACCTCGGCAGAACCGCAAATGTATTTCACCTTTCTAAATCGAAGAATGATGAATAAGCAAGGTTGCCTCGTCTTTAACAACCTCCATGGGTTCCATCTCGTACAGATTTAATGCGCCAGACGTGACCGGTCGAGGCTAGCGTGTATACATCTGACGCAACCGTGAGGGCAGTGCTGTCAATAATTCATTTCTGTTAGGCAAAGAATGAGCTAATATCAAATAGAGACACCGTTCTGTCCAATAGAATGGACACGAAAAGGTCTTCAAATGACTTGGACTAGATTCAAACGTAAGTGCTCAGACAGGAGAAGCGAATGGGCTGGTTTTATGTCTGGTTTAGTTCGTATAAACGGCCACCACCAACATAAAGGAGGGTTTCGTGAAATTAATTAACAAACTAGTTAGTCCTCATGCTTTCCAATTTGAATTTTGGAAAAAGAATGCCCCATAAATATTGATGCTGAGTTATAATAATTCTACATTTCTTTATGAGTTGAAAACTTAGCGTTTTTTATTATACCGTTGCCCATCAAATGACCAAAACGTGATGCATTCTTGTAAGACAAGTCCACTACGCTCAATGAGCGATTGTTCCCTCTTCTTCTCTGTTAATGCGGCATTCTGTTGTGCAAGATGGCTCCCCTTGTCGATACCTGCCCCACAGAAAGTGAACACACAACACAAGCCAAACAAGCTGTTCAGCTTAATATTCTTACATTGAGAAATAAAAATGCAGTACGGTAAGGTTTGTACAGCATAATCTTGATGGTACGATTATGGTTGATGCAAATTTCGTGATGGTATGAACTCTAACATTGTTTTCGATGGACTACATTATATAAGATACGCCGCGATTCGATGCTACACGAACGGTTTCCCCAGCCACCGTGAATGATGTGGATGCGCGATTGACCGCTCCACGCGAACAGCGCAACACGACTTGTTTGTGGGAGAAAGGCCCATTTAAATCTGGCCTCGAAGGGAGCGAATGCGGCAAAACTCATTGCAATTCCCCTCACTTCACCATCTAAGTGGCCGGAAAGCCATGCCGTGCGGCCGACGCAAAAAAATCCGTACAAGACTAATTTTTTTACCACCTGATAGCAGATTGCCTTTTTGCTTAACGGCCTTGGTTACACTGCCTGCACTAGCTCTCAAACCACGTGATGTAAACAAATCGCGAGCTACCCCTGCAGCACGACAAAGCTCACGACCTTGGAAAAGACGGGTTCATCGACAGCCTGGTTTGGATTCAATCGCTGAGAACAGCAGAAGTAAAAAGGGAGCAGCAGCAGCAGCAAGTCAGCATGCCCCAACATATCTCCTTTTTGCACGGCCACCTGAATCCGTCGCCACCGCTGCGTCCGCTCGCGTCGTTTCTGCTGGCACATCTCCCGAAACAACGTTTGTAAAGGTGTAAACTGTTTTCACTTCTTTGCAAGCATAACTAGAATTTGGTGCGAATTTTAATTCTCAGGAAGCTGGCGAAAATGGAATAAATTATCAAGCAGCGACGGGGGCGTGTATGAGGAGCAGAACGAATGGATGCGGATGTGATTCTGTGGCTGTTCGGGCATTTTCGCTTGAAATTTTACGGTGCAAATTTTTCAGGACAGATTTTTTTCCATGTCGACTTCGTGGCCCGTTTTACTGGCCGCTTAAGCAGCGAAGCGAGTGAATTTCCAATAAGTATTGCCGCTTTCATGGACCGTTTTTCAGCAAAAAGTAGTTGACCCCAATAAAGTTAATGTTTATCTTCATGATCAGCTTTAGCTTGTCATTGGTTCAAACAAATTTGGGATGACACGAATATTTTGCATGATCCATTCGAATTCGTATCGAGATTCAACTGCAGTTGAATCTGCAATTGAAATCAGAAAAAAAAGTAGATTCATGCAGTGCATGTAACGTGCAGTAGAGATCAGCTGTGGTCAGCTAAAGTGGGAAATGTGGATACCAAAAGATGAGAAATGCAATCAATCAGTCAGCATATGGTCAGAAAGAGTGAAGAGAGCAATGTATGCATGCATAGGGTGAATTTCCTTGAGATATTTGATGAGAACAGTCGAAGTCAAAGGTGTGAACGAGCCTTTACTACAGCTGCTACGACTACTACTACTACCACCACCACCACCACCACCGCATTGTCGTACTGTCCTACGGCAGCTGCTACGGCAACTTACAGTGGAACGCTGGTTGGTTTCCACTTCACTCTTGGAGAGTGCCAATGCCAGCTGCAGTTCCTCCTCTTCCTGCAATTCCTGCTCAGATTTGCCCCCAGCAGGCTGCGGCGCATCAAAAACAAAAAAAAAGCTCGTTTTACGTTAAACTGAAGAAATCGAGACCCTTGCCACGGGGTATGCGAAAGTACTTCTCAGCAGACAACCCACCTTCGATTGAAACCACGGAGGAATAAATATTTAGGAAGTGAAACTCCCGTTGTAACGGACGTCGCAGGTGTCCAGATAACATGCTCTGACGGAGACATTTTAGCTGCCACCGTCTTGCGGTGCAAAGTCGCAGTGATTGCGCTCAGCGTCTCCGCTTCGCGACATCGGTGGAACACGAGCGAACGGTTAGCTCAGAAACCGAGACGGCGCCAATTCCCTCTTCTGCCACAAGATGTCGCCAGCATGAAGTGGCTTTCCGGCAATGTGACATTACCTGTTCGCCATGGGTTTGCACCTCATAAATATTTCTTCCTCCTTGACTAAAGCTGATGTTAACATCGACGCACACATGAGTGAAGAATCGGGGCAAAAAGTAAAGCGCAAGTTTAAACCATCTGACCAGTGGCTTCTCATCACTGCCTTTTAAAATGCCGATTCCTTATTGGTCGCTATCTGTTTCTCGCTCAACTCGGTAAAAAAAAAATGCTTGCAGCATCAAAACAACACCCCTCGACCATGAACTCAGAATGCATCGCATTCAACGGACTCCTGGTCACATAGATGTTGTGACTTTACAGTTGCCACTGCCGTGAAACAGGCCACTACTGTGGTAATCCAAATGTACTAGCCAAACTGCAAAGGACTAATCGATCTGAGATCACTACTGAGCTGTAGTACTTGCACCTAAGTCGTTTTGAAGTCACTGTTGTGAATGATGGCTTAGCTCGCCCATGACAATTAAAGTTATGCAAAATTGTCAACACATCTCAGCAGCAAATAGGATGGGGTCGCAATAGACCTTATCGTAGTCATTATTCACAAATACAACAACTTCTGCCATAGTTTTTCAATGTTTCATAGAACAAACGGTGCACAATCAAAAACAATGAAGCAAAACTATGAATAATTTCTTATACATAAGCTAAACAACGAGAGGGCTTGCATTGAAGAGGGCTTGCATTGAAGACGGCTTGCATTGCAGGCTCTGTTGCTCAGAAAACCAGAATTTACGAGCTATAGAAGCGCTCTGAGGAGTGCTGTGTATCTAAACTAATTGCTTACTTTTACTTGAAACTCAACTAGCACTTCTTATGAGCAAGGCTTCATAACTTGCACTTTAACAACAGATGTTCACTAATTGTAATTACGCTGCAATCTGAACATCACTTTGTACCTCCGAACAGGCATTTATTGTTATAGCTCTTCTAAGGCATTCAGCTATGTGTTGAACATTAATAATTCCTTGCTTTAGGGAGTACTGTTCGTCTCAAATTCGCCTTTGAGAAAGACCATGTTCCTGTGTGTGATCACAACCTGACTCGCGCCACACGGACGCTGAGGAAACCACGATGATTAGGGAACATGACTAGAAGTGCCCATCAGTGACAGCCAAGCCTTCCGCATAACAACTGCAAAGTGCAATCGCCCGCAATAACCACGCTACATTGCTACGAATATGGCCGTTAACTTTGATGCTGGCTCTAATGCAGGTGTACGAACTGAAATCGCACTGACATGACACAAATTGACCACAGTGGAAATGACGATACGTGGATTACATAGCCCTGAACTGAAGTCTTTCAACCCGCGAGTGCGGTGCAAACGCGAGTAAGGCATGTGCAGCCCAGGTCATCTATCGAAATCTGGTTGCAGCCAGTTCTGATGCACTGAAAGTAATGAAAGAAAGATCGCAGAAGGAAGTGCAAGACACATGCTCTACAGAGCATTGCGGCATGCTGGCAGATGCAGGCACATTTTCGTGAAGAAAGATCCACAGGAGCGTACATACAAGAAGTATTGAAGCTGACAATCAGTTCATCGGGCAACTCGTTCACAGTTTCTGGTTAATGCGCCCATCAGCATGCGATGCCGTTGTCGCCATAGCAATGGTTGTCATACTGCACTTTTATATGCCCGTTTGCATTTCCGTAGCCCTTTCATTTATAAGACCACCTTTCTGACCGCGCATTGATAGCAGAGTGATGCGTGTGCATGTTCATAAGCCAGCCTTGCTTTAGTATAACTCTGTGTGGTGTTCTCGAGCGGCACTAACCCCGCTTATACGTAGCTCGTATCGTGTCTTGAGCTCCATGAGGCTTCGACAGCTTTCTAGTAAAGCCATTTAAAGCATCGCATCTTCCTCAATGTCTCCAAAAGTGATGGTACGGTGTACCAAAACCAACTGTGCTTCAGCACGATGCTAAACTTTGTGACCTCCTTGATCGTTGTCACTAGCTCCAATTTTGTGTAATTTTTCTCTCCGATAATGGGATAATTGCTACTACTATGCTGCTGTTCACTCAACTAAGGTAAAAATAGGTTAGGTTAGGGACTGTCACGTTGTTACTGTGTTGGTAGTGACTCGCTTGTACAGTGCAGTCCACTTATAACGATATCGAGAAAACCTAAAAATATGATCGTTATAACCGGTGATCGTTATATCTGGACTGCCGCCAAAAAATCGTCGCCGGACGTACCTTTTGTAGCTCCAGGCTTCATTTCGCTATTTTCAGCAATTAATAAATATTGTAGATAGTAGGATGTCAAAACAAGACTTTATTTCTTACTCCGAAGAACGCATCACGGGTTCGCTGAGGAAGAGAGGCTAACCGACGGCGGGGTGGGAGCAGTGGGAGGAAGAAAGCACAGCCAGAGGTACACAGCCTGAATGCCAACGAGGCCCCGCCCCGATGCCGCCGCGCCGCTTTGCTTTTCGCTTTTTTTATTTTCTCTCTCTTTCCCGCTTTCGTTCGGCAAGCTACGAGTAGCTTGCCGGCTTGCCGTTGTAGAAGGCGGGGAGCCGCGGAGCGCGGCGCTTTGCTTTTCGCATTTTTTTTTTAAAATTCTCTCAGCCTCTCCGCGGTCGACGCGCGGCGAGGCGCAAAACGTGACACAGCTGGCGCCATCTGTAGCGCGTCGCGCCAACTCGCGATGCTCAGCCTGGCAGCCTTCGTGGCTTAGCCTCCCTTACCCCTCACCCCTTCGACTAATAAAGTTGTTACTCACTCACTCACTCGCGATGCTCTCCTCGGCTTTTTGAACGGCCGGGACGCGCTGCCGGCGCTGTCCTGCAGTGGCGGCAGATACGTACTCGCCTACGCTAACTTTTCGTCTTGTCTCGGCATAGTTCGTTTCAGAAGAACTTATCAATCTAAATGTTACGATTATTCTGAATGAAACATGCCGTCCACGGCAAACTTTTCATCGTTGTATCCGATATGCGGTGGATAACATATCGTTATATATGGTTTTTTTCCCCATAGCCCCAATGCATAAAATGAGACTGTTAAGTCGACCCATCGTTATAACCGATATATCGTTATATGTGGTATCGTTATAAGTGGACTGCACTGTATTTATGCACACTTCGAACCTTCTTAACGTTCTTGCAAAAAAAATGTTCTGTTTTTCACTATAGTATGTACTTCCACTTTTACGTAACACCCACGTTCAGTTCCTTATCATGAAATTAATAACGCTGACGAAAGCTTTTCGACCCTTCATAAATAAACAGATGCCGAAATTACTACGAAAGCTATCTTGCGTAAGCATATAATATGAAGCAGTGATTCTTTGCGGTCAGGACATATTGCAACTGATGTCCTTGAAAGCACTGTTAATCCCGTACATCTTTCGGAGCGCGGCGACCAAAATCTGGTTCAGCACTTACTGCGGAAGAGGTCTGGCTAGGGGATGAATGCTCGGAGCCGCTTCCTTTCTGTGGTGCCTTGGCCGCCAGGGCCTTGCTTGCGCTGTCGGGAAGAGCAGACAATCAAGCTATGAAACATGCTTTGAGGAATAAAATGCGAGGATGACAACAGATTCTCAACATGAAGAATATGTTCTGCACTGTGTTGTGGTGCAACGAAAATAACTTAGTTCAACTTCGATACAACAAATTTTAATATAATGAAATTCTCTGAAGTGTTTACCATTTTGAGTTTTTGTTTACTATATCCAGAAGTGTTTGCCACGTCCATACCTTATACTGAAACTGCCTCTGTGTGCCTCAAGAATCAAGACCTTCAAACATGTGTCTGGTGTCACGCTATAACAAGCTTCGTCATCCCTAATACGTCGTGTGATCTTAGCTACATTAAACAGACCTGTACATATCCTAGCAATACAATATGAGGGGGAAAAAAAGGGAAACATTCCAAACGTCACGAGGAAGGGGGGTACTCACGCGGAGAGCTTCTCAAAGCAGGCCTCGCAGACGCGCACTTCTTTCTCGATGCCAAATCGAGGAATGGGCGCGTTTTGCGAGGAGCACTTCTGGCAGAAGATCTGGCCACAGTTGCGGCAATGGTGCTGTGCCGAGAAAACGACGATGAACCGAGTAAGACAAAGACAGTTTTGACAAGAGAGGTTGAACCAATAAGACCAAAGCGGTGCAAGCATTGGCAGACTGGCCTTTTACATTGCAACGTTTTTGGGGCATTACATGGTGCATGATCTATCTATCTATGAGAAAAGTTCCAGACAGTGGCAGTGGCACCAAGCATAGAGTTTCCTAAAATTAACTAGAGGGGAATCTGGCGCTGCGATCGTTCAGCGACCACGGGAATGATGGGTAGTACACGGATTTGCCTAGTCTTCGTACTTGCGGGCGACGAATCGTACTTGCGGCTTCGTTTATTGATGGTTTCGGTTTTGTTTTGAAGGAAAGAACGAATTCTTTTAAACTTCGTGACCCGATTCGAAATGGTAAGCCGAAAAAAATAAGGTGAAGCGCAGCCGCTGAACATTTGCTGATTTTTGTTATGCGAGATAACAGTTACAAGCCACACAAACACACACGGAGCCAGAAGCAGGCCAGATGTACGAAAATTAGACAAGTACGTGTACTAACCATCATTGCTATGCTCGCTGAAGCGCCGTGCATTGCAGCTCGCATAGACACTAGCGCCAGAGTTCCCTCTCGTGTATATTAGGAAACTCTATGGCACCAAGTACCTAAAATTCGTACAGCATGCTGGAGTTTCCGTAATGCAGCCAAAAAGGGGCTGCAGTTACTTATGGCAGTCATGATGTGATTGAAGCGAAGGCGATCTGTGGAACTCCAATTGAATTGTGGGTGTCGCAAAGAAAATATGAGGTCCTTTGTTCCCTACGCTTAGGCAGTCTTTGCCATTGTCGACCGACTTAGCCAGACTGATTATATAGTTTTTCTAAACAAGTGCAAATGGTGGAGGTTTCCAGCATGTACTGGACACATCCAAGGGCATATCTTTAACCTTTTGCGGGCCAAAACCTTTTCCAACCTTTCATCTGTTCTGATCTGAAACTAAAAGACTCAAAGCTGGAATAAAAGAAGTATACTTACTCTTTTACAGATGGCGTATTGTAGTGATAAAATGCGCACATGAATCAAGCACGAAAAAGAATTTACCCAGTAGTGCCTGACCACAGACTACGACTGCATTGCACTGTCAAGCAGGGGCTCACAGCAGACCGCAAAGGTTCAACCTTTGATATGCTACCCCCTCTTACAATGACTGTAATTTCTGGCACAATTTTGGACGAGTGTAATGAGGTACTCAAATCACTGTCACAGAGTTTGAATTCATTGCAGGATGCACTTAGGAGATTTCGATTATCTTCATACACTGTCACCTGAACACGAGCCATGGCAGTCTGGTTTCACAATACGTTCAACTTGCCGTATTTTCTCGCACCTTTGCCCACGATGCCCTTTCACTTGTTGTTTGTGCTGAAACTGTAATGAACCGCCGTCTTGTACTTAGCAAGCAGCAAATGCGGTATCCCGAGCGATAAGAGAGAATGTGTCGCCACAACAATCGGGTCACCTTTCTCTGGACAAGAGAGAACTGGACGCGACACCGATGGCAGCAGTCGCCGTCCGCCCATTCGGGGGCCTGGTCGGCCGAGAACATGGCGTCGCTCTCCTTCAGGTACGGGAACTTGTACCCTGGAGAGAAAAAGCGAGATTCCTATATCAGAACGTTTTGATCAGTTGTACTGAGCACTACTGGAAAACTATAAGTGCAGGCGACGTCACGCCACGGCAACGATCCGCACGTGGATCGACTTTTGCAGAACAGACGCTGTCGAATCACACACCACTACTCTAAACTAGAATCATTGTAGAACTGCGCCACCTGTATCGAGAGAACGCTACAGTATTCATAATAAAGGACAGGACGTGCAAACGAGAAAAAAAGTCTGGACGCCACAGACACCGACTCTAGTACGACTTGTCTTTTTAATCAAATACTTATGAACTAACTGTTGTTCATATTCTATGCTACAATACTTCTAGAGGAATGTAAAATTCAAGATATTGTACAGTAATACCTCGTTGACTCAATGTCGTAAAAACCAGAGAAAATTTTGCGATAAGCAAGGTTGTGCTAATCGCCGGGAAAAATGAGCGCTTTTCAGGAAAACCACTACTACTTACTGGCTCTTCAGCCGCAGTTTCTAGTCTTTCTTTTTGTGCAGGTTTGAAAGAGAAAAAAATAACACACAAGAGACGGGAACGTTGGCCACTCTTGCAATCAGCGCAGCTTTAACGTCTGGGAACTTCGACCCTCGAACCTGCTTCCGGTGGCTAGAGAAGCTCTGCTGAAATCCATCCAGCACCGTCGAAAGCGTAGACAAAGGGATGCTGAATTCCTGCGCGATGCTCGATTTCGTTCGGCCTCCTTTCTCCACTTCCTTAATTAGGGCAACCTTTTTTTTTTCTAGCGTTAGCGACTTCCACTGCTTTGACTTCATGCTTGTCACACTCGCACTAAGTTGCCGCTTCTCACAGTCAGCGAAAAATTCGTACTGCTCGCTTTGCACAAATCAACGGAAATCACACATCAGGGGAAATCATGTGCACTGCACAAAGCCAACAACAAGACAAACTACACCAAGCGTGGGCAGAGGGCGTCCCTGCTCAGCACATGTGTCGGATGACATGCCACATGGTTGCTTGACAAAGTTTTGATATGTCGCTGGGCTGAGAATTAGGCGTGGCAGCATCGCGTGTATCTTGTGAAGTGGTCCGGCAGCAGAATTTTCGTTCCACTCGTAGTCAAGATTTCGAGTTATCCGTAATCCGACCCAAAAATATTTCGAAACAGAGGGAAAAATATACATGGGACATATCGGAAAATTAATTAGCAGATTTTTCGAGATATGCTACTGGGGGTTAACGAGGTATTACCGCATTTGATATTTTTATGCACGATATATCATTATGGCCAAATGTTATAGGTTACTAGCATAGTTAACACAGCTTGCTATCATGAAATTTAACTCCATGCAATTGATTTACCAGCAGCTTAAGTTCC